>NC_134688.1:120932903-121232903 GCF_050947455.1 Rhinoderma darwinii | reverse complement strand
CATAGAAAAACAGCTCCAATTACGTCCGTAATGGACGCTGCGAAAAACGCCTCCACTTGCCATTACGTCTGAAATTCAGGAGCTGTTTTCGCCTGAAAACAGCTCCGTAATTTCAGCCGTAACGGACGTGCACATGTGAACATACCCTTAAATTGCGGCCTGAGGTCTACAAGTATCCCAGGTTCACGGAGAATAAATTGGTGTGTGTGTGTGTGTTTTCAAGAGTGTTGTTTATGGCCAAAAATTGCAATATAGCTTTATAATTGTAGTATACTTATTACTCGAGCATAACTGTTGTTGTATTGCTATATTGTCTGAGCCTTCAATCATCCTTAGTTTAGTATCTATGTTCAGGTGCTCCAGAAGAAGGTGAAAGGAGGCGAAATCCAGGTCGGGCTGTACTTCGCACGCCACGTGTGTTTGACCTGAGATTTTATTTGAAAAGCATTTTTGATTTTAAAACGTTTGCAAGTATATGGAATGAAAAACCTTATTCATCCAAACCTCCAGAAAGCATCTGCATCTGTATCTTGTACCTTTTCTGTAGGAAAGGGACACATACATTAATTTATTAAGAGTGTTTCATATGCCAGTCTTATACTAAACTAAGCTGGAGTGAAATGTGCCATATTTTTTAGGAAGTGCACGCCTCTTAATAATTTTGGCGCATCTTGGGCAGCCCTAAAGACAGAAAATAAAATCTACACCACCTATGAGCAAGTATAGATTTGCCCTTCAATTTGCATCATTTTTTGGCTTTAGGCCCCATGCCCACTTCAGTTTTTTCCTTCAGGGTGCTAGCCGTTTTTATGACGGCTAGCACCCTGACCCATTCATTTCAATGGGGCCATGCACACTTCAGTTTTTTTGACGGTCCGTTGCTCCGTTCCGATCCAAAGTAGAGCATGTCCTACTTTGGTCCGAGATTCCGTGACCGTGAGGCCCATGCAAGTCAATGGGGCCGTCAAAAAAACTGAAGGCACACGGAAGGCGTCCGTGTGCCGTCCGTGTGTGACAGAGCCGTTGCCTAGCAACCACCGAGCGGGCAGAAAAACATTACAAAAATATTACACTAATCGGCAGCCACTTGTCTCTATCAATCACTGATAGAGAAAAGAGGTTGCTGATTAAAAATAAAATAAAAAGCATTTCCCGGTCGTTGTCTTGGTGATGAGTCCCTCTTCTTCCTCCAGTCCGAGCTTCTTTTCTGACGGGCAGCCTGTGATTGGCTGCAGAGGACGCTGCAGCCTGTGATTGGCTGCAGAAGCGGTCACGTGGGATGAAGCGTCATCCCTGGAGGCCGGCCTTCTGACATCATCCTGACGTGCGTGACCGCCACTACAGCCTGTGATTGGCTGCAGCGGCGACATGGATGAAACGTCATCGGTGGAGGCCGGACAGGAGGAATGTAAGTATGAATTTTTTTCAATTTTTTTTTTTATTACATTAAAATTGTATTTTCCGCGCGCCGAGCATGGTACTGTCGAGGTTGCTGAAAGAGTTACCTCTGATCAGTGCAGCCCATAAACTCTTTCAGCACCCTGGACAGCACCATGCTCGGCGCACGGAAACGGAAACACGGAGTGCACACGGGAGTGCACACGGCCGCTAAAACGGTCACACCGATCCGTCACAAACGGCCGTGAAAACTGTGGCGGAAGTGTGCACGAGGCCTTAGGAGTCAAAAATCTGTTGGAAACTTGATCGCCCACCCCTTTCTAGTTAATTCTACTGACTTTTCAGCACTTTTCAAAAGTGGTGAAAGGAGGGAAAAAGTCACAAATTTAGTGCAGATATGGTGGGTGCCAACATTTGCGACTTTTTTTTATTCCAGAAGAGTGACGTAAACCTGTTAGTAAATTCCCCCCATAGTGTGATCAAGGACAACATACATATGAAGCAGACCTGTGCAACAATTTTTTTTTTTTAGAAAACATTGGACCTTCCAGCACTTTTTAATAACCAATTCACCCCCTGTGTTCATGGGTGGTGAGTGACTAGGACAGAATTTCTAGCTCTATGTGAATTATAGTGTATATATAGCAATATTATATGTGAGTACAGTATATAGCAGTATAATATGTGAGTACATTATATAGCAGTATTATATGTGAGTACAGTATATAGAGATATTATATGTAGGTACAGTATAAAGCAGTATTATATGAGTACAGAATGAAGCAGTATTATATGTGAAAACCGTAAATACTTACATTATATGTGAGTACAGTATGTAACAATATAATGTGGCTACAGCATATAGTGATATTATGTGTGTTCAGTATATAACACTATTATACAGTATTATATGTACTATACTAAGGTAGTATATTAGGGACGCCAAAAAAAATCTTACTGTATAGATCAACTTGTAATTTTATCACTTCTGAGAAGGATGATATTGTATTGCGCACTATTTACCCTATGTATTTTTTAATAATACTAGATGTAGAAATTTCTCATTCGTTATCACTCCTTCAGGATATTAACCCCTTGGGGAGACAGACAGTTTTGGCCTTGTCGACACAGCCAGTTTTGACCTTGTGGATGCAGCCTGTTTAGGCCTTGTAGACATAGCTTGTTTAGGCCTTGTGGACACAGCCTATATTTTCAAATCTGACATGTTGTCACATTGAGTTCGTGAACCCACTGGGCCATACCGCCTTGGCGGTATGGCAGCTGGCCAACAGGGCGCAGGTCACAGTTCGTATAAGGTACCTGTGGCAGCTCGGACAGTAGCAAGGCATGGAGCAGCAGGACAGGCGTAGATACAGCACAGCACAACTACAGCACAGCACGGCACTTGACCAGGATAGCACGGGATACAGGATACAGGAACAGGGAACCCTGGAACTGGAAAACACTAGGAGACCATTTGCTTAGACAAATTAGGATATGACAAACAACGCTCAGGCAGGGATCAGAAGGGCAGATGCCTTCTTATAGTCCAGGAAATCATGTGAGTTGATGATGATGATTGTTTTCAAGTACGCACGCTGGCCCTTTAAGAGCGGGCAACTGCGTGTGCGCGCGCCCTACGGGACACAGCGGACCGGAGTGGAAGTGAGCGCTGGCATCTCCTAGGAAGGAGATGGGGATCAGCGCTCACAGATCCATGGCTGCGGGTGTCGGGAGGTAAATAAACCGGACACCGCACGGCCATGGACGCTACACGTGTTACTTTATGTCGTAATAACTTGGGAATGCTTCTACTTATCCAAGTGATTCTGAGTTTCTTTTCTCGTGACATATTGTACTTTATGTTAGTGAAAAAATTTGATCGATAAATTCAATCATTATTTGTGAAAAACACCAACATTTTTAAAAAATTTGGAAAAAATAGAATCTTTCTAAATTTTAAAAGTATCTGCTTGTAAGTCAGATAGTAATACCACACAAAATAGTTACCAGTTTACATTTCTTATATGGCTACTTTATGTTTGCATCATTTTTTGAACGTCCATTTATTTTTCTAGGACGTTACAAGGCTTAGAACTTTAGCAGCAATTTCTCACATTTTCATGAAAATTTCAAAAGGCTATTTTTTTAGGGACCAGTTCAGTTCTGAAGTGGCTTTGAGGGCCTTATATATTAGAAACTCTGCATAAATCACCGTATTTTAAATACTGCACCCCTCAAAGTATTCAAAACAGCATTAAGAAAGGGTCTTAACCCTTTAGGCGTTTCACAGGAATTAAAGCAAAGTGGAGGTGAAATTGAGAAATTTAATTTTCTTTGCCGAAATTCATTTGTAATCCATTTTTTCCTTTAACACAGAAGGTTTTACCAGAGAATTGCAACTCAATATTTATTGCACAGATTCTGCAGTTTTTAGAAATGTCCCACAAGCGGCCCTGCTAATAGACTGAAAATAGACAGCCCCCCCCCCCCCCACCGTCCCGAAGCAAAGGAGCACCTAGTGAATTTTCAGGCCTCCTTTCTATTAGAAAATATTTTAGGCACCATGTCAGGTTTGAAAAGGTCTTGTGGTGTCAAAACATAGGGAAAACCCACAAAAATACACCATTTTGGAAACTACAACCCCAAGGAATTAACCTAGGGGTATAGTGAGCATTTTGATCCCACAGTTTTCTTGCTAAATTTTTTTTAATAAAGCCATAAAAATTTAAATTTTTTCAAATAAAACATACAAGGTTTTCATTTTTACAAGGAATAAAGGAGAGAAAGCACCCCAACATTTGTAAAGCAATTTCTTACGATTACGGAAATACCCCATATTTGGTCATAAACTTAGGTTTGAACACACGGCAGGCCTCAAAATGGAAGTAGCGCCATTTGGCTTTTGGAGCTCAAATTTTGCTATAATGGTCTTTGGTGCCATGTCACATTTGCAAAGCCCCTGAGGGACAAAAAAAGTGGAAACCCCCCAAAAGCGACCCCATTTTGGAAACTGCACCCATTATGGAATTTATTTAGGGGTATAGTGAGCATTTTGACTCGACAGATTTTTTGCAGAATTAATTGGAAGTAGGCTGTGAAAATGAAAATCTACATTTTTTTCCCCATAAAATGTAGTTTTAGCTTAAATTTTTTTCATTTTCACAAGGGCTAAAGGAGAAAAAGCACCCCAATATTTGTAAAGCAATTTCTCCTGAGCACAGCAATACCCCATATGTGGACATAAATTGCTGTTCGTACCCACGACAGGGTTTAGAAGGGAAAGAGCATTATTTGGCTTTTGGAGATCAAATTTTGGATTGGTTTGTAGCACCATGTCACATTTGCAAAGCCCCTGCGGGACCAAACCAGTGCAAGCCCCCCAAAAGTGACCCAACTTGGGAAACTACACCCCTGAAGGAATTTATTGAGGGGTATAGTGAGCATTTTGACCCCACTGTTTTTGTGCAGAATTTAGTGTAATTATGCTGTGAAATTGAAAATTAAATGTTTTCGGATAAAACGTCGACATTTTTCCAAGGAATAGAGGAGAAAATGCGCCCCAACAGTTGAAAAGCAATTTCTCCCGATTACGGCAATAGCCCATATGTGGTAATAAAATGCTTTTTGGACACACGGCAGGGCTCAGGAGGGAAGGAGCGCCATTTGGCTTTTGAAGCTTAAGTTTTGCTGGAATCGTTTTTGGGTGTCATGTCGCATTTGCAAAGCCCCTGAGGGACCAAAACAGTGGAAACCCAAAAAAAATTACCCCATTTGAAACTAAAGCCGTCAAGGCATTTAGACCTCACAGGTTTTTTGCTGAACTTAGTGGAATTAGGCCGTGAAAATGAATATCAAAATTTGTTACACTAAAATGTTGAATTGTTTCATTTCCACAAGGGATAAAGGAGAAAAAGCACCCCAACATTTGTAAAACAATTTCTCCCTAGTACAGCAATACACAACATGTGGTCATAAACTGCTCTTTGGACACACGGCAGGGCTCAGAAAGGCAGGAGCGCTATTTGGCATGCAGATTTTGCTGATTTGATTTTTGGGCGCCATGTCGCATTTGCAAAACCCTGAGGTACCAGAGTACAGTGGAAGCCGCCAAGAAGTGACCCCATTTTAGAAACGACATCCCTCAAGGCATTTATCATTTGCCTGGACAAATGACAGGGCTCAGAATTGAAGAGCACCATGCGCATTTGAGGCCTATTTTGATGATTTTCACAGCATTGGCCCACAATTGCAGGGTTCTGAGGTCAAATAGTAAATCAAACCCCCAAGAAGTGACCCCTATCTTGGAAATTACACCCCATAGGGCATATTAAGGGGTGTAGTCAGCATTTTTATCCCATGTGTTTTTTCATTAGAAATGAATGCGCAGCGGATGGTGCAAAGAAAAAAAATCAAAATTTTCCATTGATATGCCATTTTAGTGCACAATTTGTTGTGCCCAGTTTGTGCTACTGAAGACAAATACCTCATAAAATGTTAAGCGAGTTCTTGGAGCGCTGATTTTGCTTGGTAGTTTTTCTGTTTTTGGGATTTGCTGGTATTTCAGTTTATAATGTGGGGACACATGTAAGCTGGGGTAATTTTTAACGTTTTCTTTTTTTTACTATAATAAAAGACTTATTTTATTTTATTCACTTGAAACTTTTATTTTTACACTTTTATTCAACATTTTTATTTAAAAAAAAATGTTTGGCCCACTAGGGGACATGAAGGCCTGCACTTCTGATCTTTACTCTAATACATTGCATTACCCACGTAGTGCAATGCATTTGAGCTGTCAGTTATTCACTGACAGCAGTTGGCTTCCATACGGGGCAGAGACTAGGAGGCCATTGTTAGGCCTCCGGATACAATAGCAACGATTGGCATTGCAGCGATGCCGATCAGCTAAAAACCACTAAGATGCTGCGATCGCTTTTGATCGCGGCATATAAGGGGTTAATGGCCGGGATTGGAGCTAGCTCCATTCCTTGCTGTTACAGCACGGTGTCAGCTGTAACTTACAGCTTACACGGGCGGCTGATGTCGCAGGCTCAGCTTCTGTTTCTGGGGACGAAAGTCTGGCTTCCATACCTGGCAGACAGGAGGCCATTGTTAGGCCTCCGGTCTGCCAAAGCAGCTATCGGAACCCTGCTATTACATCACTGTGATTTCCGATCTGCTGGTAATACCCCATAGATTCAGCTCTCGCTTTTGAGCGCTGCATTTAAGGGGTTAATCGGCAGGATCAGAGGCTAGCTCCAGTCCTGGCCTTGCAGCAGGGTGTCAGCTGTAATATACAGCCGACACCTACTGGCGATGGTGCGGGCTCAGCTTCTGAGCCCACACCATCATCATCCCGTACTATAACGTTGCTTTGCCTTAAGACCTTGGCGACAGCAACGTAATAGAACGTGACATGTCTCCAAGGGGCTAAATCATTCAAAAAACAAAGTCTTTGTCGGAATATATAAATGGCCACGTGGGAGAAATCAAATCTGGTTCCATCCCAACAGAAGAACTTCCTGTGTCCTTTACTAGACAGCATAAACATGACATTGATTCTGGTAACTACTCAATAAAGAGTATTTTCAACATTACACATCTCACTTGTGTATCTGTATGACTAGCACTACTCAGATATGTTATTGCTTGACTTCAAAAATCTCTCCACAATCAGTGTCCATAGATATACATTGAGTCGCTTGGAAATTACTGGCTAGCCATTTTGCTAGTCTCTTTGCATGTAATAATAATTATGACCTAAGAAAAACAATTAAGTACTACTGGTAATCAGCGGGCACTTTCATTAATATGTGTGTGTGTGTGTGTGTGTGTGTGTATATATATATATATATATGTATATATATATATATATATATATATATATATATATATATATATATATATATATATATTGTGAGACAGTGACAGGTAAAGTCATTGAGGGAAGGTACATTTCCCCTAGAATCCTGTCATATGTATCCTAGGCTCCAGGGAATGAGTATTTTTTGCAATAGAAAGCTCTAGCTTTCCAATCTCGGCTTAAGGAAAAGCCGGAAAAAGGGCCATGAGTTGGATTGGGGAAGAGCAGGGCGGGTTCCCCAATCCCTAGTCCATCTCTGTTTGTAGGACAAGGCTGCTGCTCAATTAGCTGCACCTGCAGCCTGTGTATAAA
Organism: Rhinoderma darwinii; assembly: GCF_050947455.1. Taxonomy (NCBI): domain Eukaryota; kingdom Metazoa; phylum Chordata; class Amphibia; order Anura; family Rhinodermatidae; genus Rhinoderma; species Rhinoderma darwinii. The sequence continues at coordinate 121,225,327 of NC_134688.1, read as the reverse complement.
AAGGTGCAGACACAGTGTGTGTCAGTCTGACCCCTGACTCCTAACCGGAGACTACTAAGTCTGGAGTAGCCTGTATTCTATGTGAGTAAAGACCTGTGTTACTTTGTGTCCAGTGCCTGGTAGGAAGGCACTTGGTATAGTTAGATAATATCTTGCTTAGTTAGTGCTCAGACGAGCAGGATTTATTTTGTATTTTGCCTTGGTGTACAAGAGGCTGTTTCTTTGACAAGAATAAAACACAGGCAAAGCCCTGTTATGAACTTTAATGCACGGTGTCCCTGTCTCTGGCTACTAAGAAACCGCTGTACCAACCTCTCCTGATGCTAAACCCTCACAATATATATATATATATATATATATATATATATATATATATATATATATATATATATATATATATATATATATATATATATATATATATATACACAGTGAAGGAAATAAGTATTTGATCCCTTGCTGATTTTGTAAGTTTGCCCACTGTCAAAGGCATGAACAGTCTAGAATTTTTAGGCTAGGTTAATTTTACCAGTGAGAGATAGATTATATAAAAAAAAAAAAACAGAAGATCACATAGTCAAAATTATATATATTTATTTGCATTGTGCACAGAGAAATAAGTATTTGATCCCCTACCAACCATTAATAGTTCAGCCTCCTCCAGACCAGTTACACTCTCCAAATCAACTTGGTGCCTGCATTAAAGACAGCTGTCTTAAATGGTCACCTGTATAAAAGACACCTGTCCACAGACTCAATTAATCAGTCTGACTCTAACCCAGACATGGGCAAACTACGGCCCGCGGGCCACATACGGCCCGTTAGGCTTTTTAATCCGGCCCGCCGAACTTGTCCAAATTATAGTAAAAACCTCCTTTTTTTTCCCCTTTCCCTGCAATGCCCACGTTTTCCCAATAGATGGCGCACTCAAAACACATTGACCGTTGTTAATGTGGCGCGTATTTCTCTTTATTTCACTTTAATTTTCACTTCGTTTCACGTCACCATTAAGCCCTTCTGTGAAAATGAGCGGACCAAAGAGAAGGAAAGTGGACAGCGAATGCCGAGTGTTTAATAAGGAGTGGACAACAAAATACTTCTTCACTGAAGTCCGATCAACGGCTGTATGTCTGATATGCCAAGAAGATGTTGCGGTTTTCAAAGAGTACAATATCAGCCGTCACTTTGCCACGAAGCATGCAAACTATGCTAGCAAGCAGTCAACACAAGAACGGGCGGCTACTGCTCAGAGGTTGGCAGCTAATTTACAGAGTCAACAGAACTTTTTTCACCGACAAACTGCAATTCAAGAGTCAAGTACCAAGGCAAGTTATTTGCTGGCATTCAAATTAGCAAAGGCTAGCAAGCCTTTCTCCGAAGGCGAGTTTTTGAAAGAGTGCATGGTAGAGACAGCAGGTCTCTTGTGTCCGGAGAGCAAAGCCAAGTTTGAAAAAATCAGTTTAGCACGCAGGACAGTGACTCGCCGCGTGGAACTGATTGACGAAGATATAGTCAGCGAGTTAAACAAAAAGGCGGAGTCCTTTAAGTTATATTCACTAGCACTGGATGAAAGTAACGACATAAAAGACACTGCTCAGCTCCTAATTTTTATCCGAGGGATTAACGACAGTTTTGAGATAACGGAGGAGCTTTTGAGCATGGAATCACTGAAAGGGAAAACGCGAGGAGAGGACTTATATGAACAGGTGTCTGCTGTCATCGAGAGAATGAAGCTACCTTGGAGTAAACTTGCCAATGTCACCACGGATGGATCGCCAAATTTAACTGGAAAAAACATCGGGCTGCTGAAAAGAATCCAGGATAAAGTGAAAGAAGAAAACCCTGACCAGGATGTTATTTTACTTCACTGCATCATTCATCAGGAGTCTCTGTGTAAGTCTGTATTGCAGCTTAATCACGTCGTGGATCCAGTTGTAAAACTTGTTAACTTCATACGAGCAAGGGGACTTAATCATCGTCAGTTCATTACGTTCCTGGAAGAAACTAATGCGGATCACCAGGACCTACTTTACCACTCTCGCGTCCGCTGGTTAAGTTTGGGGAAAGTGTTTCAACGAGTCTGGGAGCTCAAAGACGAGATTCGCTCATTTTTTAATTTAATGGGGAAATCCGAAGAATTCCCCGAGCTGAGCGACACAAACTGGCTTTGTGACTTTGCGTTTGCTGTGGACATATTTTCACACATGAATGACCTGAACGTGAAGCTACAGGGGAAAGATCAGTTTGCGCACGACATGTACACAAATGTGAGAGCCTTCAAATCCAAGCTGGTTTTATTCTCCAGGCAAATGTCAAACAAATCTTTCGCACATTTCCCCACACTAGCCGTGCAGAAAGAGGCCGCCCGAAATGCGAAGAAATACTGCAAATCACTGACCAACACCTCAGATCTGTCCTGAGAATTGCCACAACAAAACTAACTCCAGACTTTGATGCACTGGCAAAAAAGGGAGACCAACAACACTGTTCCCACTGAAATGGTGAGTTTTTCTGCTGTGTTATGAAAAAATGCATATGGAAAGTTTGGAAGTGCGTCTTTTAATTAAGAGCAATGCGCATTTACGCACAGCAGCGGTACAGTAGCTTAATTAACACGCCGCACATCGCTCTTAATTTAAATTTTCAGCTGCAGGTAGGATATTTAATACAGCCTATGTCTGTGTGCTTGGCAACGATACACGTGTACTGTTTGCGCGTGAAGGCGAGGGTGTCCGTGGCGAGTTTGTAGAGCGCGCGGTCAGGACAATCCATCCATGATTTTGCGGAGTTTAACACAAGTAGATATTATTGAGCTTGAGTATTTCGTTGTGTAATAATATGTTTTGAATGTTGAAAGTGATTCCATTTTTCAATAAATGTTGATTTCTTTAACTTTGCACCTTCGATTGAAACTTATTAAAAACAGACGCAATCTTGATAAATCACAGTGCGTATGTTATTTTAATCTATTTACATTTCCTCCTCCCAGTATCTGCGAAATAGTATGTAAATGCCATATCTTGCATATTCCTTGAGACAAATTTATTAACTGATAAGGGCTATTTTTCACATTTGAAAGACAGTTAATAAATTGGGTTGTAGTGTTCTTACTGTGCTATGAGGTTTGCACACACTACATTTAATGCTTTAGTATATCCGGCCCAAACACTCCCTCCAAATGCTCCTGGCCCGGCCCCTCTGTCAAATTTTAGAACCCATTGTGGCCCGCGAGTCAAAAAGTTTGCCCACCCCTGCTCTAACCTCTACAACATGGGCAAGACCAAAAAGCTTTCTTAGGATGTCAGGGACAAGATCATAGACCTGCACAAGGCTGGAATGGGCTACAAAACCATAAGTAAGACGCTGGGTGAGAAGAAGACAACTGTTGGTGCAATAGTAAGAAAATGGAAGACATACAAAATGACTGTCAATCGACATCGATCTGGGGCTCCATGCAAAATCTCACCTCGTGGGGTATCCTTGATCCTGAGGAAGGTGAGAGCTCAGCCGAAAACTACACGGGGGGAACTTGTTAATGATCTCAAGGCAGCTGGGACCACAGTCACCAAGAAAACCATTGGTAACACATTACGCCGTAATGGATTAAAATCCTGCAGTGCCCGCAAGGTCCCCCTGCTCAAGAAGGCACATGTACAGGCCCGTCTGAAGTTTGCAAATGAACATCTGGATGATTCTGAGAGTGATTGGGAGAAGGTGCTGTGGTCAGATGAGACTAAAATTGAGCTCTTTGGCATTAACTCAACTCGCCGTGTTTGGAGGAAGAGAAATGCTGCCTATGACCCAAAGTACACCATCCTCACTGTCAAGCATGGAGGTGGAAACATTATGTTTTGGGGGTGTTTCTCTGCTAAGGGCACAGGACTACTTCACCGCATCAATGGGAGAATGGATGGAGCCATGTACCGTCAAATCCTGAGTGACAACCTCCTTCCCTCCACCAGGACATTAAAAATGGCTCGTGGCTGGGTCTTCCAGCACGACAATGACTCAAAACATACAGCCAAGGCAACAAAGGAGTGGCTCAAAAAGAAGCACATTAAGGTCATGGAGTGGCCTAGCCAATCTCCAGACCTTAATCCCATCGAAAACTTATGGAGGGAGCTGAAGATCCAAGTTGCCAAGTGACAGCCTCGAAATCTTAATGATTTACAGATGATCTGCAATGAGGAGTGGGCCAAAATTCCATCTAACATGTGTGCAAACCTCATCATCAACTACAAAAATCGCCTGACTGCTGTGCTTGCCAACAAGGGTTTTGCCACCAAGTATTAAGTCTTGTTTGGCAAAGGGATCAAATACTTATTTCTCTGTGCACAATGCAAGTAAATATATATAATTTTGACAATGTGATTTTCTTTTTTTTTTTTTTATATAATCCATCTCTCAATGGTAAAATGAACCTAGCCTAAAAATTCTAGACTTTTCATGTCTTTGACAGTGGGCAAACTTACAAAATCAGCAAGGGATCAAATACTTATTTCCTTCACTGTGTATATATATATATATATATATATATATATATATATATATATACTACCGTTCAAAAGTTTAGGGTCACTTAGAAATTTCTTTATTTTTGAAAGAAAAGCACAGTTTCTTTAAATGAAGATAACATTGAATTAATCAGAAATACACTCTATACATTGTTAATGTGGTAAATGACTATTCTAGCTGCAAACGTCTGGTTTTTAATGCAATAACTACATAGGTGTATAGAGGCCCATTTCCAGCAACCATCACTCCAGTGTTCTAATGGTACATTGTGTTTGCTAACTGTGTTAGAAGGCTAATGGATGATTAGAAAACACTTGAAAACCCTTATTCGATTAAACTCTCAAAATGGCTAGAAAAAGAGAGCTTTCATGTGAAACTCGACAGTTTATTCTTGTTCTTAGAAATGAAGGCTATTCCATGCGAGAAATTGCCAAGAAACTGAAGATTTCCTACAACGGTGTGTACTACTCTCTTCAGAAGACAGCACAAACAGGCTCTAACCAGAGTAGAAAGAGAAGTGAGAGGCCCCGCTGCACAACTGAGCAACAAGACAATTACATTAGAGTCTCTAGTTTGAGAAATAGATGCCTCACAGGTCCTCAACTGGCAGCTTCATTAAATAGTACCCGCAAAACGCCAGTGTCAACGTCTACAGTGAAGAGGCGACTCCGGGATGCTGGCCTTCAGGGCAGAGTGGCAAAGAAAAAGCCATATCTGAGACTGGCTAATAAAAGGAAAATATTAATATGGGAAAAAGCACACAGACATTGGACAGAGGGAGATTGGAAAAAAGTGTTATGGACAGACGAATCGAAGTTTGAGGTGTTTGGATCACACAGAAGAACATTTGTGAGACGCAGAACAACTGAAAAGATGCTGGAAGAGTGCCTGACGCCATCTGTCAAGCATGGTGGAGGTAACGTGATGGTCTGGGGTTGCTTTGGTGCTGGTAAAGTGGGAGATATGTACAAGGTAAAAGGGATTTTGAATAAGGAAGGCTATCACTCCATTTTGCAACACCATGCCATACCCTATGGACAGCGCTTGACTGGAGCCAATTTCATCCTACAACAGGACAATGACCCAAAGCACACCTCCAAATGATGCAAGAACTATTTAGGGAAGAAGCAGGCAGCTGGTATTCTATCTGTAATGGAGTGGCCAGCGCAGTCACCAGATCTCAACCCCATAGAGCTATTGTGGGAGCAGCTTGACCGTATGGTATGCAAGAAGTGCCCATCAAGCCAATCCAACTTGTGGGAGGAGCTTCTGGTAGCATGGGGTGAAATTTCTCCCGATTACCTCAATAAATTAACAGCTAGAATGCCAAAGGTCTGCAATGCTGTAATTGCTGCAAATGGAGCTGTAATGCCGGGGAAGGGAAACAGACAGGTGAGCCCTAATCTACCCTCCACTCAGTCCCTGCCTACTTGCAACGGCCTGTCCTAGGCGACGGTGTACAACTGGGCGACGGTCCCTACGCTCAATAAGTGCACGACAGACAAACAGACATGGGTACACAGAAGCTAAGGGAAATGGGGCAGTTGCCCACGGCAACACCGTGAGCAACAAGAGAAGTGAACGAGCCGAGTCAAACCAGGAGTGTACGAGGTACCAAACGCAGAGCAGGAGAGTAGTGAACGAGCCGAGTCAAACCAGGAGTGTACGAGGTACCAAACGCAGAGCAGGAGAGTAGTCAGTAAGCCAGCGTCAATATGAAGCAGGGACAAATAGTTCAAGCAGCAGCAGAGCCAGGAAACAGGAAATTCACAGGCAAAGGAGGAGCAGGAAGAGAAGGTATAAATAGACAGAGGGTGGGAGCTAGCTCCGTCTGGCCAGGCTGTGATAGGCTCTCCCACTCCTCAGCCTCCCAGTCTGATTGGTAGAAGGAGGGGTTACTCGATCAGACTTAGGAGCAGGTGCAGACTGACTAACCACGGGCGACGACACAGAAGCTGTGTCTGGCAGATCCTTTACAGTACCCCCCCTTTTATGAGGGGCCACTGGACCCTTTCTAGGTGGACCTGGCTTATTGGGGAACCGAAGATGGAACCTCCTGAGCAATACTGCAGCGTGAACATCCCGGGCGGGTACCCAAGTCCTCTCCTCAGGTCCGTATCCTCTCCAATGGACCAGGTACTGGAGAGAGCCTTCGACCATCCTGCTGTCCACAATCTTGACCACCTCGAATTCTACCCCTTCAGGGGTGAGAACAAGGACCGGAGGTTTCCTCGAGGGAGCCAAGGACGGGGAGCAGCGTTTCAGGAGGGAGGCATGAAACACGTCGTGTATTCGAAAAGACGGGGGTAACTCCAGTCAGAAGGAGACAGGGTTAAGGACTTCAATGACCTTGTACGGCCCTATATATCGGGGAGCAAACTTTTTGGACGGGACTTTAAGGCGCAGATTTTTTGAAGACAGCCACACCAGATCCCCGACCACAAACAAGGGGTTAGCAGAACGTCCTCTATCTGCCTGAGTCTTTTGTATGCTCTGGGACGCCTCTAGGTTCTTCTGAACCTGGGCCCAGACTGTGCACAGTTCCCGATGAACGACATCTATCTCAGGATTGTTGGAACCACAAGGTGAAACGGAGGAGAACCGTGGATTAAACCCAAAATTACAGAAAAAGGGGGAGACCCCTGACGAGTTACTGACCCGGTTATTAAGGGAAAATTTGGCGAGGGAAATGAAGGAGACCCAATCATATTGACAGTCAGAGATAAAACACCTTAAATATTGTTCTAGAGACTGATTAGTCCTCTCCGTTTGGCCATTAGTTTCAGGATGGAAAGCCGAGGAGAAGGAGAGATCAATCTTTAACTTTTTACAGAAGGCTCTCCAAAACAATGAAACAAATTGTACCCCTCTGTCAGAAACAATATTGACAGGAACCCCATGGAGACGCAGGATGTGTTTGACAAACAAGGTAGCTAACGTCTTAGCATTGGGTAGTTTCTTGAGGGGCACAAAATGGCACATCTTACTGAAGTGGTCTACTACAACCCACACCACCGACTTGCCTTGAGATGGAGGCAAATCGGTGATAAAATCCATGGAGATATGGGTCCAAGGTCTCTGAGGAATGGGCAAAGAACACAGTAAGCCCACTGGTCGGGACCTGGGAGTCTTGGACCTAGCACAAATTTCACAAGCGGCGACGTAGGCCTTAACGTCTCTAAGCAACCCAGGCCACCAATAGTTTCTGGCAATGAGATGCTTGGTACCCAGGATGCCTGGATGGCCAGATAGTGCAGAGTCATGATTTTCCCTGAGTACCCTTAGCCGGAATTGCAGGAGAACAAACAGCTTGTTCTCAGGAAGGTTCCCGGGAGCTGAACCTTGATCAGCCGCAATTTCGGAGACTAGGTCAGAATCAACAGAGGAAATGATTATACCTGGGGGCAAAACACAAGCAGGATCTTCCTCCGAAGGAGGGCTGGCCATGAAGCTACGCGACAGTGCATCAGCCTTAATATTTTTAGACCCTGCCCTATAGGTGACCAAAAAGTTGAATCTAGTAAAAAATAACGCCCATCGAGCTTGTCTCGGGTTAAGCCTCCGGGCAGATTCTAGGAAAACCAGATTCTTGTGGTCGGTAAGGACCGTTACCTGGTGCCTAGCCCCCTCCAGGAAGTGGCGCCACTCTTCAAATGCCCATTTAATGGCTAAGAGTTCGCGGTTGCCAATATCATAGTTACTCTCAGTGGGCGAGAACTTCCTGGAGAAGTAGGCACAGGGACGGAGATGGGTGAGGGACCTGGTACCCTGGGACAAGACAGCACCCACTCCCACCTCAGAGGCATCAACCTCCACGATGAATGGCTCCATTTGGTTAGGCTGAATCAGCACTGGGGCCGAGATAAAGCACTTCTTAAAGACCTCAAAAGCCTGGACCGCCTCTGGAGGCCAGTGGAGGAGATCAGCACCTTTGCGAGTAAGATCCGTAAGAGGCTTATGACCAGCGATGACCGAGAAGTTAGCAATAAATCTCCTGTAATAATTAGCAAACCCCAGGAAGCACTGTAACGCCTTCAGGGAGGCAGGTTGGACCCATTCAGCCACAGCCTGAACCTTGGCAGGGTCCATGCGGAATTCATGAGGAGTGAGGATTTGACCCAAAAATGGTATCTCCTGCACCCCAAATACAAATTTTTCGGTTTTAGCAAACAGTTTGTTTTCCCGAAGGGCCTGGAGCACCTTCCTGACATGCTCAATGTGGGAGGACCAGTCCTTGGAAAACACAAGTATGTCATCAAGGTACACTACAAGAAATACCCCCAGGTAGTCTCTTAAAATCCCATTTATAAAATTCTGGAAGACCGCGGGAGCATTACACAACCCAAAGGGCATGACGAGGTATTCGAAATGACCTTCGGGCGTGTTAAACGCAGTCTTCCACTCATCCCCCTCTTTGATGCGGATAAGGTTATTAGCCCCCCGTAAATGAAACTTAGAGAACCATTGGGCCCCTTGAACCTGATTGAAGAGATCAGGAATCAAAGGAAGGGGATACTGGTTCCTTACAGTGACCTTATTCAAGTTTCGGTAGTCAATGCACGGCCTAAGACCACCATCCTTCTTCCCTACGAAGAAGAAGAAGAAAGCACCTACAGGAGAAGTAGAGGGGCGAATGTAACCCTTGGCCAGGCATTCCTGGATATACTCTCTCATGGCCTCACGTTCGGGACAAGAGAGATTAAATATCCTACCCTTAGGGAGCTTAGCTCCTGGTACCAAATCGATTGCGCAATTGTATTCTCTATGAGGAGGTAACACTTTGGAGGCCTTTTTTGAAAAAACATTAGCGAAGTCTATGAATAAACTCAGGTAGAGTGTTCACCTCCTCAGGGAGAGAAATTAAATTAACAGAAAAACATGACGTCATGCATTCATTACCACATTTGGTAAGATCCCCAGTATTCCAATTAAACGTGGGATTATGCATCTGCAACCAGGGAAGGCATAAAACCAAATCAGACGATAATCCCTGCATCACCAGTACAAAGCACTGCTCCAAATGCATGGAGCCAACAAGGAGTTCAAAAACAGGGGTATGCTGCGCAAAAAAACCATTAGCAAGAGGAGTGGAGTCGATACCCACTACCGTGACAGGTCTAGGCAAGTCAATCAATGGCATAGCTAGAGACATAGCAAATTCCACAGACATAATATTAGCAGAAGAACCTGAATCCACGAAGGCACTGCCGGTAGCAGACCTACCACCAAAAGAGTGAATACCCATAACTGTACGTGTGGACAAATCACACATCCAAACAGGAATAAATACAACAAGTACACATTTGTACCTTGTAATAATGACAATACTTTATTCAAATGCACATAAAAACATATTGGCCATCAAGACCTAAAATAAGACACACAATTTAAAATGCATAGATGTGGAGCACATAGAGGCTATTGTGAGTAGAATATACTCAGTAGATAACAACATCAAAATATATAGAGGGTAACTCGGGAAGGCATATACAAATGAAAGGATTCAAATACCACAAGTGTGTTACTTACACCCAAGCCTTCACAAGAAATCAATTAAGCCAGGATAAGTATAGACAGGGGAAGGCACACCACACGCTGGTATACGTGTGAGTGTAAAGATATCAACAAAGAGTAGCCATAATGAAGCCTAATCCCAAAAAACTATACCAACCAGTATATGTCATGTTGAGCCTAGATATGAACACCACACTGCAAGCCCCGATGCACGTTTCGCGGTAGCTTTATCATCATCATCATCATCACTACCACCAAAAGAGACCTGAAAGGGAAGCAAGATTTTATCAGGTTTCATATTTACGGGAAATACCTGTGCGCCCAAGTGACCTCCCCGATGATCACTTAGGCGCATACGTTTTCCGGCTGCTTATTCTTACGCCTAGGACAGTTGTTCATTTGATGCTTGTCATCCCCACAGTAGAAGCAGAGACCATTCTTCCTGCGGAACTCTCTACGTTGTTGGGGAGACACGGAGGCCCCGAGTTGCATAGGTTCATCCGAGTTTTCCGTGGAAGAACGAAGCAACGGAACCTCGGGAGCCATCATGGGGGGGTCAGAGGAGAAGGCACCAAAACGTTCAAGTCATCGTTCCCTGAGACGTCGGTAAAGACGTACCGCTAAAGCCATAACCTGATCTAGGGAGTCAGAAGAGGGATATCTAACTAACAGGTCTTTCAGGGCGTTCGACAGACCCAATCTAAACTGGCACCTCAAGGCAGAGTTATTCCACCGAGAAGCTACACACCACTTCCTAAAATCAGAACAGTACTCCTCAACGGGTCTCTTACCCTGACGTAAGGTCACCAGCTGACTCTCGGCAAAGGCAGTCTTGTCAGTCTCGTCATATATGAGCCCGAGAGCAGAAAAAAAAAGATCAACAGAGAAAGTTCAGGGGCGTCAGGAGCCAAGGAGAAGGCCCATTCTTGGGGCCCGTCCTGGAGCCGGGACATAATTATACCCACTCGCTGGCTCTCAGAACCTGAGGAGTGGGGCTTTAAACGGAAATACAGCCTACAACTCTCCCGAAAGGAGAAAAAGGTCTTCCGGTCCCCTAAGAACTGGTCAGGCAACTTGAGGTGGAGTTCAAGAAGTGAGGTGGGGGGCACTACCAGGGTAGCATCATGCAGGTTGCCCCTCTGAGCCAGGGCTTGGACCTGTAGGGAGAGGCCCTGCATTTGCTGAGCCAGGGTCTCAAGGGGGTCCATAGTTGTGTCAGGGACCAGGGTAGAAAAGGTATATGGGCCTGTGATTATGTAATGCCGGGGAAGGGAGACAGACAGGTGAGCCCTAATCTACCCGCCACTCAGTCCCTGCCTACTTGCAACGGCCCGTCCTAGGCGACGGCGTACAACTGGGATACGGTCCCTACGCTCAATAAGTGCACGACAGACAAACAGACATGGGTACACAGAAGCTAAGGGAAATGGGGCAGTTGCCCACGGCAACACCGTGAGCAACAAGAGAAGTTAACGAGCCGAGTCAAACCAGGAGTGTACGAGGTACCAAACGCAGAGCAGGAGAGTAGTGAATGAGCCGAGTCAAACCAGGACTGTACGAGGTACCAAACGCAAAGCAGGAGAGTAGTCAGTAAGCCAGGGTCAATATGAAGCAGGGACAAATAGTTCAAGCAGCAGCAGAGCCAGGAAACAGGAGATTCACAGGCAAAGGAGGAACAGGAAGAGAAGGTATAAATAGACAGAGGGTGGGAGCTAGCTCCGTCTGGCCAGGCTGTGATAGGCTCTCCCCCTCCTCAGCCTCCCAGCCTGATTGGTAGAAGGAGGGGTCACTCGATCAGACTTAGGAGCAGGTGCAGACTGACTAACCACGGGCGTCGACACAGAAGCTGTGTCTGGCAGATCCTTTACAGGAGCATTCTTTGACGAAAGCAAAGTTTGAAGGAGAAAATTATTATTTCAAATAAAAATCATTATTTCTAACCTTGTCAATGTCTTGACTATATTTTCTAGTCATTTTGCAACTCATTTGATAAATATAAGTGTGAGTTTTCATGGAAATCACAAAATTGTCTGGGTGACCACAAACTTTTGAACGGTAGTGTATATATACACATACAGTACAGCGTTATAGTTAGCGTTAGTTATTCATTTGTTAGTGTCAGGAATTTTTTACAGTTTTACATTAGACATTCAGTCAATTTGTTTCTTTTAAATTTTTATCTTATTCTTTTCTTCTTTTTCCTCTCTTCCTTTTTTTTTTCTATAAATTTCATTTACACGTGTAAAAGCACAACACACACAACCACCTCTATAAAAATAAATTAAGTATTACACATGTTGAAGCACTACATACCCCCCTAATAAAAATGTCCCAATCATCTTAAAGGGTCTACTCAGCCGAGGAGGCATACGCCATTCTGGCCTCTGACACTGAATCGACCAGCGAGGGAGAAGAGGAAATTGCCCCATTCCTCTGGAGCTTCTCCTCCTCATCATCCTCATCCAGTGATGAGGAACCCCCACAAAGGCGATCCAGGACATCAGCTTAGGCAACCCCTCAAATTAGTGATATAATGTGGAACCAAACCCCTGAGAATTATGAGCCTCATATTCCGGATTTCACATGGAGCTCAGTAATTCATTTAGAGACTGCAGGCCTCACAGAAATTGACTTTTTCAAGGTCTTTTTCTCTGAGGATTTGCTAGGTGGACCCCCATAGAGGCAGCAGAGATTATGAAATTTTGGGGCCTTGTGCTACATATGGGCCTAGTAAAAAAGCCAGAGATTAGGCAATACTGGAGTATGAACGTTTTATACAGCACCCCATTTAATCGCATGGCAATGACCCGGACACGTTTTGAAATGATTCTGAAATTTTTGCATTATAATGATAATGCACAGTGCCCGCCCTGTGATGACCCCACATATGACCGCCTATTCAAAATCAGGCCAGTCATTGATAATTTCTGCACCAAATTTCAAGAAGCTTACACCCCCGAAAAGAACTTTGCAATAGACCCTTGTACATTTTAAGGGGAGACTAAAATTCCGCCAATACCTGCCAAGCAAGAAGGCGAGGTACAGAATTAAAATGTACAAGCTGTGCGAGAGTAGCTCAGGGTACACCTACAGGTTTAGGGTTTATGAAGGTAAGGACACCAGTATAGAACCTACAGAATGCCCCCCTGTCCTGGGGGTTAGTGGGAAAATAGTGTGGGATTTGATGCACCCACTGCTGGACCAGGGTTATCATCTCTACGTGGATGACTTCTACACCAGCATCCCATTATTTAACTGCCTCTCCACCAGAAGTACTGCAGCATGCGTCACCGTGCGCAAAAACCAGAGAGGCATCTCTAAAACTCTGATTGGGCAACCAATAAGAAAGGGAGAAAGCAGGTCATTAAACAGCGAGAACATGTTGCTGGTCAAGTATAAGGACAAGAGGGATGTCCTTATGTTGACCAAAATACACGGTAGCGGCAGCACCCCTGTACCTGTCTGAGGTAGCACTACAATGACCCCCAAGCCAGATTGCATCCTGGGCTGCAATAAGTACATGCGAGGGGTTGATCTCTCTGATCAAGTACTAAAGCCTTACAGTGCCATGCGGAAAACAAAGGTTTGGTACAAAAAACTGGCAGTGCACATGGTACAGATGGCATTGTATAACGCTTACCTGCTATACCAATGTGCAGGCCGGACAGGAACATTCCTTAATTTTCAAGAGGTGGTTATCAAGGCCCTTCTATTTGGGAACCAGGAAGGGGAGGGCCCCAGTACTTCTAGAAGCGATGGTCCACGTTTTGCACCAGGACAATGCTTTCCTAGCGAAATACCCTCCACTGGTAAAAAGGGAAGGACCCAAAAAAGGAGCAAAGTGTGCTACAAAAGGGGGAGAAGAAAATACACCATTTATTAGTGCGACACCTGCCCCGACAAACCTGGCCTGTGTATAAAGGAGTGCTTCAAAGTTTATCACACATCCATGGATTTTTAATTGGATCATTTATTTAAATGCTTACTATACCCCTAAATAATTTCCTTCAGCGGCATAGTTTCCCAAAAGGGGTCAATTTTGGGGAGTTTCCAATGTTTTATCCCCTCAGGGGCTTTGCAAATGCGACATGGCCTCCGCAAACCATTCCTGCTAAATTTGAGCTCCAAATGGCGCTCTTTCCCTTTTCAGCCCTGCCTTGTGTCCAAACAGCCTTTTATGACCACATATGGGGTACTGTCTTACTTGGTAGAAACTGCTTTACAAATTTTGTGGAGCTTTTTCTCCTTTTGCCCTTGTGGAAATGAAAAAAAATTAGCTAAACCTTAATTTTATTTGAAAAAATGTAGATTTTCATTTTCACGGCCTACTTCCAATAATTTCTGCAAAAATCCTGTGAGGTCAAAATGCTCACTATACCCCTAAATAATTTCCTCAAGGGGTGTAGTTTCCAAAACGGGGTCACTTGTGGGGGGTTTCCACTGTTTTGTCCCCTTAGGGGCTTTGCAAGTGCGACATGGCCTCTGCAAACCATTCCTGCTAAATTTGAGCTCCAAAAGCCAAATGGCACTCTTTCCCTTCTCAGCCCTGCCGTGTGTCCAAACCGCCATTTATGACCACAGGTGGGGTACTGTTTTGCTCGGGAGAAATTGCTTTACAAGTTTTGTGGAGCTTTTTCTCCTTTATCCCTTGTGGAAATGAAAAAATTAGCTAAACCTACATTTTATTTGAAAAAATTTAGATTTTAATTTTCACAGCCAAATTCCAATAATTTCTGCAAAAAACCTGTTGGGTCAAAATGCTTACTATACCCCTAAATAAATTCCTTGAGGGGTGTAGTTTCCCAAATGGGGTTACTTTTTGGGGATTTCCACTGTTGTGGCACCACAAGACCTCTTCAAACCTGACATGGTGCCTAAAATATATTCTAAAGGAGGCCCCAAAATCCACTAGGTGCTCCACTCATTCTGAGGCCTGTGCTTCAGTCCATAAGCACGCTAGGGCCACATGTGGGATATTTCTTAAAACTGTAGAATCAGGGTAATAAATATTGAGTTGCATTTCTCTTGTAAAACCTTCTTTGTTACAAAAAAATGGATTAAAAATGAATTTCTGCAAAAAAAAAAGAAATTTGTAAATTTCACCCCAACTTTGCTTTCATTCCTGCGAAATGTCTAAAGGGTTAAGAAACTTTCTAAATGCTGTTTTGGATATTTTGAGGGGTGCAGTTTTTAAAATGGGGTGACTTATTGGGGTTTTCTAATATATATGGCCCTCAAAGCCACTTCACAATTTAACTGGAACTGGTAAAAATAGCCTTTTGAAATTTTCTTGAAAATGTGAGAAATTGCTGCTAAAGTTCTAAGCTTTGTAACGCCCTAGAAAAATAAAAGGATGTTGAAAAAATGATGCCAATCTAAAGTAGACATATGGGGGATGTTAATTAGTGACTATTTTGTGTGGTATAACTGCCTGTCTTACAAGCCGATACATTCAAATTTCGAAAAATGTTGATTTTTGCAATTTTTCACTATATTTTGGTGTTTTTCACAATTAAATGCTGAATGTATTGAGCAAATTTTGCCAGTAACATAAAGTCCAATGTGTCCCGAGAAAACAATCTCAGAATCGCTTGGATAGGTTAAAGCATTCCGAAGTTATTACTATATAAAGTGAAACATGTCAGATTTGAAAAATGAGGCTCTCTCAGGAAGGTCAAAAGTAGCCAAAGAGGGAATGGGTTAATAGTGTGCTTTTCTCATTGAGAACCATATTTATACAAGGTATCAGTTGGCACTGAGCCTTATTTAAACCATGTGCTATTTCTATTGTATATGCATTGCTCCGTACCTATGTTCATTTTATCTTTATGCTAGTTACATATTAAATGTGATCTGCTGACGCCGGCATGTTTTTCCGGTTCGATCCATCAATTGTTTTGGTGTTTGTATACTTTTTAATTAAAAATTAAATAAAATCATGTTTTTTTTATAAGAAAATGTTCGTAGATTTTTTTTATAGGTGATATAACAAAACTCATCTGTTGCGGAATTTATGCTCCCAATTCAAGTCTATGGGCCAAACACACATCTCCGCACAGAACCCGCAAAATAAATTGATTTGCTGCGGAATTGAAAGTTGCACTGCAGAACACTTTCCGCACAACTTTTCAGCATTTTTTTTTCTGCAGTGTCTGGCTGAGATATTGTAAATCTCATTTACTTTGCTGCTACTGTTAATGATGCAGAATTTAGTCACAGAAATCTGTTGTGGAAATTCCGCCATGCTTATGCTATGCTGGAACCCAGCCTTATTAGCTGGATCCTGTGTTGAAGACATGCAGTACCAGCTTTCAGCCGAGCCGTCAGTTCAGATGAACTGACAGACACAGCTGAGATAGAACTATAGATACAGGATACATAAAAGCTGTGTCTTATAAAGTAAAGACATTTTTTAAAATTACATAAAACATTGATTTATTAAATAAAAATCCTTTCCAAGGTGTACATAGCCTTTAAAGTATATAATTTAAAGCAGGGGTCTCAAACTCGACCGGATAAATGGGCCACACATAGAAAAAATTTGAAGTTGACGGGCCGCATTACTTTCAAATTTTATACAATACAAAAGTATTGTTAATCAATTCGTTTTTCAAATAACTATAACAACACTACATTACCATAATACTACTACATTACTATAATAATACTAATACTATATAGTATTGTTATAATAATACTACAACATTACTATAAGGCTATGTTCACATAGAGTTTTTTGACACGGAAACCATGCCGCAAAACTCGTCAAAAACGGCCCTAAAATGCCTCCCATTGATTTCAATGGGAGGCGGGAGCGGTTTTCTCCCGCTAGCGGTAAAACCGCCTCGCGGGAAAACGAAGCGACATGCCCTATCTTCGGGTGTTTACGCCTCTGACCTCCCATTGACATCAATGGGAGGCAGAGAAAGCGTATTTCGCGGTGTTTGCCCGCGACGCTCAATGGCCGCTGGCGAAAAACGCAGCGAAAATCGGCGTGCAGGCAGAGGAAAATCTGTCTCAAACTTTCAAACTGAATTTTGAGGCAGAAATTCCGCCTGCAAAAAACTCAGTGTGACCATAGCCTAATAATACTACATTACTATAATACTAATAATAATAATAATAATACTACAGTGACGTCAGGGGTTCCTCCTGGACCAGAAGTGATGTCAGGGGCAACCCCTCTGGTGTCCCAGAGTAGAGCAGAGCACTAGCATAGGCTCTGCTCCGGAACTCTGTGGAATCCCCAGACATCACTGTCCATATATGCACAGTGATGTCAGGGGTGAGCCCAGAGCCGGAGTTCTGGGCAGAGCACTACTAGCACTCTGCCTGGGACTCCAGCTCTGCTCCTGACATCACTGTCCATATATGGACAGTGATGTCAGGGGCAAGCCCAGGGCCAGAGTCCCGGGCAGAGCGAAACTAGCGCTCTGCCTGGGACTCCAGCTCTGCTCATGACATAGACTCTGCTCCGGAACTCTGTGGAAGCCTAGAGCCGGAGCCCCGGGCAGATTGCTGCTAGCGCTCTGCCTGGAAATACCATCTCTGCTCCTGACATCACTGTCTATATATGGACAGTGATGTCAGGGGCTTCCCCAGCTGGAGTCCCGGTGCAGAGCCGCTTCTAGCACTCTGACTGGGACTCAAGCTGTGCTCCTGACATCACCGTCCATATATGGACAGTGCTGTCGGGGGCTTCCTCAGAGCAGGAGTCCTGGAGCAGAGCTCTAGTATAAGCTCTGCTCTGGGATGTCTTGAAGGAGCGCGGGTACACTCCTCCTTCTACCTGCTCTCTTCTCTCCCAGGGAGTTACAGTGCCCCGCGGGCCGCAGATGACAGCCTCAGGGGCCGCATGTGGCCCGCGGGCCGCGTGTTTGAGACCCCTGCTTTAATAACTTACTGTAGAGGGGAAAACTCCTTTAAATGTCACAAGGGGGGCTTGCTGCATACAAATTTATGTTTTTATGTTGTATTGAAAGAGAGCTGTATGAATCTGTATTAAGTGAACTCCCTCTAATGTCATTACATTTTGAACCATGATAAGAACACAACTGCACAGACTGTACTAGTGGTATGTCAGCCCCTGGATACAATAGTCTTCACATAGCAAATTATGATCTCTCAGCATATGCCTTATTTTTATGCAATAACAAAAGCATAGAGTGTAACGTCTGCATTATAAAGTTAAGCAAATTCCCTATTATGGAAACCATTAGCAGAAATTCTATCAGACAATTTATTACAAAAGAGTCAGATTTTGTGGCAATAGTATCTCACGCTATAGATTAAAGAGAACTTATTAGAAAAAAGAGGAAGCGTTATGCAAAATGAAACACACAGAAAAGGGATTTTAGTTTACAATAAAATTGTCTTCAGTAACTTGTAGAAGCAGTGATCAGTTTTGGAGTATGTACAAAAAAATAGGAAATAGAAGAACACTAATTACGTATTAGATAGTAAGGTATTAAATTAATGGGCAGAGGCAAAAGGGTTGAGTCCAGCGCTGAAGAGGGTAAAACGGAAACTAGTTCCAAGTTTACTAAATAATCGATTAAAAGGTCCAATAGGTTGGAGTCCTGGTGTGCAAAACGGGAGTAAATATCGATCCAGTCCTGAAGCCTACGCGTTTCAGACGTTAGGCACGTCCTTAATCAACAGCCATGATTAAGGACGTGCCTAACGTCTGAAACGCGTAGGCTTCAGGACTGGATCGATATTTACTCCCGTTTTGCACACCAGGACTCCAACCTATTGGACCTTTTAATCGATTATTTAGTAAACTTGGAACTAGTTTCCGTTTTACCCTCTTCAGCGCTGGACTCAACCCTTTTGCCTCTGCCTGTCTATACCCATCGTGTGCCGACACGAGAGCCCGTGCGATGACCGCGACACACACAGCAAGTGTCAGGTGAGCTGGAGGACTTCTTCTCTATATTAAATTAATGGGGTCTATGCAAGCTTCTTAATGAAGGGGTTACCTTTTGGACTGAGAAGATAGCATAAAAATAATCTCCACTAATGTTCAGAGTGGCTGCAGGTCTAAATTCTGTAGATGGAATCTGTCAATTGACACCGTGTTTTAGTTTTTGAAAAATATTACCAACATAATTTATATAAGTGTTACCTCAGCAATCCACAATCCAACTCCACTCCCAGCTGACTGTCATGTAGGTCTTCATGACTACAGGCCTGCTCTGATGATGTCATGCCCGCTGCAGATTTGAAGGGATATTGTGCATGAAACCACTGTATCTATTGAGGTATCTTCCTCATCACTAGCTTGTTAGTCCTATGTCTTAACCCTGATCTTAGCCTTGTCTCTGGATTATGCCATTGTCCCGCTCCTTCTGGTTTTGTCGCCTTCTACTTGTAGTTCAACCTCCTTGTTATTTACCCCTGGCTTGTCTTCTGGTTATGTCTCAGTTTTCTCCTTTGGTTTGTTGAATATTTGTCTGCTCTTCCGGGATAGACCATAGGCTCCGTTCTTACTCTACCCTTGGAACTGCTCCAGACGTTCCTGCATAACACACTCGCCACCAATCATTGACTACTCTGGGAATGTGACCAGGAGACACCATACACCCTTGTGGAGGTTTTATGGCTATCATGCGCCCCACTCCGATATACTTACCTGTCCCCAGGATTCTGGTCCATGCTACTCTTCTGCTTCCTGTCCGTTGTCTGGTGGCCGAGCGCAAAAAGTTCTGTGATCAGCTGCTCCTGTATAAAAGCCCTTCCTACTCTGATTTCTGCTAGAGAAATTTGGTCCTTTGAGTTCCTAGTGTTCCAAGTGTATCCCTCCAGTCTTGCTTTTTTAACTCTTGTGTACTGACCTTTTGCCTGTTTGGACCATTCGTGCCTGCCACCTGCCCTGACCTTTAGCTACGTTTACCATGACAAATGTCTGCCGCCTGCCCTGACCTTTTGCTACGTTTACCGTGAAAAAAAAATTCTGTCACCTGCCCTGACCTGTTGCTCCATCTACCTTTACAATCCTCCGCAGCCTGCCCTGACCTTTAGATCTCCAGACCACTCTGCTTCTGTTACATCAGCCATTATTAAGAGAGACTACTCCGGGGTAGCGACCTGGGTTTCTTCTGCAGTGAAGACCACATCCCTGTACAGGGGTTAAAGGGTGAAGACTAAGGGTTCCCTTAAACTCCGCTCCCTGGAGTAGCCCCAAGTCAAATCCCTTGGTGACAAGGAGGGTTTACACCACCAACTCCTGGCCCAGTTACAGCCCATTCCTCGGGCTTCAAGGCAAAGGTGAAGGGCAGGGAGATTCCATAGACTCCACACTTCCGTTTAGCTAGGATCAAACTGACAGCGTCATAAGGATCCACCCCTCTGGAGAGACCTCCTTGTTATTCACCCCTGGGTTGTCTTCTAGATATGTCTCAGTTTTCTACATCAGTTTGCTGAACCTTGTCTGCTCTACCGGTGTAGACGGGCCTCAAGCATACGACCGTGCTTTTGCGGCCGCAATTTACCTGCATTTTTGCAGATAAATTGCGGAAACATTCATTTCTATGGCCTCATGCACACGACCGTGGTTTACACGGATCCTTGTGGGAGCCGCAAATCCGGACTGCAAAAACTCAGGACATGTAATTTTACGGTCCAGATTTGCAGATTCACCAATACTGGAGAATTGTTGTGGATCTGTGAGTCCGGATGACACACGGATGCACAGCAAAGTTTTTTTTTCAGTCGGATGGACCGCAACAGACCCGTGGTTTTGTGGACCACAAAACCAATACGGTC
This sequence comes from Rhinoderma darwinii, assembly GCF_050947455.1. Lineage (NCBI taxonomy): Eukaryota > Metazoa > Chordata > Amphibia > Anura > Rhinodermatidae > Rhinoderma > Rhinoderma darwinii. Next base: position 121,204,531 of record NC_134688.1, on the reverse strand, counting down.
ATGTGCATGAGGCCTTAGAAATACATTCATTGACGGATTCAGGTCTCAGCACACAATACATCTGCTTTGCATACAGGATACAAAGCAGCTGTATCTCATGTATGAACTATGGCGCGCATTCCTATTGAAAACAATAGGACATGGAATAAAAGTGTATTTTGGTGCGGAAGGAAGCCCACTGTGTTAACAAGGCCTTAGTGTGTATGTCGGAAAAGCTCCCGATGTACACGCTAAACGTGTCCGTGTATGTATACCGCAAGGGAAAGGTATGGAAAAGCGTAGTATACTATGGTATTCCATCCCACGGAGTACAATTATACGTATATAGTTTTTTAACATAGTAGCCAAAGGGGTACTGTATGGCATCTGTCACAGGCATCTGTTAAACGCATACGTCATGAGCTTTTCATGATGTATACCTTAAACGAATAACATAATAGCTTATGGGTGATGGATGCGTTAAATAGATGCCTGACAGCGGCATTTGTCACCCATAGGCTATAATTGTATTGTCAAAGTCTGGAAGCAGATTTGGGGTCCATTGGCTGAAACAGTCAGGAAGAAGGGTAATAATAGCAAGGTAGTCAGGTAACAGTTCAGGTTTCACAGTTAAGTGGAAATAGTTTCTAGCGTAAGGTAGAGACGTGGTTGGGAAACAAACCAAGTTTGGTACACAGATAAGTATCAACAGTTTGTAGAGAGGCAGCAATGAACTAGACTAGAGTCAGGAAGCTCACAAGTCTGGCAAGAAGGAAGTGTAAGGGCCAGACACATATAGGAAGCCAAAAGGATGACTAATCAGGCATTCAAGGAAAGCTCAAGAGGCAAGAATCAAGAAAACCTATACAATAGATTCAGAATCAAAGCTGTTCAGCATCGCCTGTAGCACAATGAGAAGAGTAGCTCCCTGGGATACAGGAATTTCTGAGTTAAAATCCTGACAGGTATATGTCATGAGAGTACAATTTAGACCATTATGCGATTGATGCCGATATCAGGTACCTGTGATGGTCTAAAAGCAACATAGGTGTATTTTAATCCCTGGGATGTACTTGTTTGACTGGTGATGGCAACCCAACTGTCCATTTGTTCTTCCCATACTATGTACTTTTGCTTCCTTTCCAGCATGTACATCCTCGACAGAAAGCCTCTAATCTGCAGTTTGGGGCTGATTACAAACAGAAATAGCGCAGACAAGTTGAAAAAAGCTAACATACGACATTTGTGTAGGCGTGGGACAAGCTCTCAGTGTCCATGGCAGATGTTTCAGAATTTGTTCCGCCAACCTTGGTCCTTGATGTTCAGCACAATCGTAGACAGATGGATAATCATGCATTTAATTACCACCTTTTCCCACAAATCCTTTTTTTAAACAGGGACACATTGGTTACAGTGGGCGCCTGTCACACAGTGAAAGTCTATTCCTGTTAGATAGAAGCCTTTCCCTTGCCTTGCCAGTGTATTAAAGGAAAGTGCTCTTCATACTGTAGCACCAAGCATTATCAGCAGCTTGGATAGTGCTTAAAGGGGTTTTCCCAGGAGGGACATTTATGACATATTCACAGGATATGTCATAAATGTCAGATAGATTACATGACTACATGGTCGTGAGTTACGGAAACAGCGTAACTCGCTGAGCTACGCTGTTTCCATAATTATAATAGTAGTTAATGGCAGTTACAGAAGCAGAGTAGCTCCGTAACTACTATTCAGTTCTATGGGAGTTACAGAAACAGCGTAGCTCAGCGAGTTACGCTGTTTCCGTAACTCCCGACCATGCAATCAATAAGTGGCCGGGAGGCAGTGTGAGCACAAAAGGCTAGAACAGGGTTTAGGGGGCCCCATTCTAGAGATAGGTTCGGGTCCCAGGGTTGGGACCCGCATCTATCGTACATTTATGACCAGGGGCGTAGCTAAAGGCTCAAGGGACCAATGCAAAAGTTATTCTTGGGCCCCCCAAAAAAACTTCTCATGGCCGACGGCCCGCAGCTTTCAGTTGTATCGCTGGGTCTCCTAAGTGACCCAACGATGCAGCACTAGCAACCAGGGGTGTCACTAAGGTCTTAAAACATCAGGAGAAATAGCACCAATACATATGTCCCCCGCAAAGAAAATATGTGTGCGTGTATGTGTATATAGGAGACCGCATAGCACTAAGACCCTATAGCTATGGATAGCATTATATACATCAGCTCAGCAGACAGTATCACACATGATAGGATTAGATACAGTGGCTCAGCAGACAGTATCATACATGATAGGCTTAGATATAGGGCCCAGCTCGCTGACATTGTGGCTCCAGTGCTGGACCCAGGAAAGGTAAGATAATAATTGTTTTGCTTTTTTATGTGTTACTATTTGTTTTGTGTGTTTGTGTTTTGTTACTGGTTCGGTTGCTGGACTACGTCGGATTCGAGGACTACTTTGATGAGAGCGTTTTTTTTATTCTCAATAAAATGGTTAATGAGGGTTGAGTTTCTTTTTTACTTAAATAAAATATTTTTTCTATGTCCTTTTTTTACATTTTATTACTATCTCCTTAGTAATGATCGCTGGCTGATTGACAACGTCCATTACTAAGGCAGGGCTTAATGTTAGCCGGTAAAGCCCTAACACTAACCCCCATTTCTATCCCCATACCCACCGGCACCAGGGGTACCGGGTATGATCCAGTACCCGACCATCTGTAGTGATGGTAAGTTACTGGGGCAGCCGCAGGCTAATATTATTAGGCTGAGGAAGGCCAGAAACACTGGGCCTTCCCATCCTGGTAATGCTAGCCTGCTGCTGTTATGTTTTATCTGGCTGGTTATGAAAAATGGGGGAACCCCACATCGTTCTTCCCAATTATTATTATTTTAATTTTTTTTAAATGACGTGGTGTCCCCCCCATTTTTTATAACCAGCCAAATACAACATAGCAGCAGAAGGCTAGCATTACCAGGGTGGGGAGGGCCTCAGTGCCCTGCCATCGCTGCAGATGGTTGGGCACTGGATCATAGCCAGCTCTTCCCGGTAACCCTGGTGGCGGTGGGTACTGGGATAATAATGGGGAGTTAGTGTTAGCCTCTGAATCGGTCAACACTAATCCGCGCCTTTGTATGGACGCAGTCAATCAGCCGGCGGCCATTACTAAGGAGGTAGTAATATAATTTAAAAAAATAAAAAGACATAGAAAAAAATATTTTATTGAAATATAAAAAACCCACAAGACCCTCGTTAACCATTTTATTGATAGTAAAAAAAAGCCGTCATCGAAGTAGTCCTTGAATCCGACGTAGTCCAACGACCGAACCTGTAAAAAAACTAACAAGCAAAAAAAAACATTAGTAACACGTGGTAGGCTTAAATACAGGGCCCATGTTTGATACTGTCTGTTGGACCCTGTATCTAAGCCTACCACAAGGTAGGCTTAGATACAGGGCCCCAGAAGACAGTAATATTATACAGTATAAGATTACTGTCTGCTGGAGCCTTGTATCTAAGCCTACCATGTAGGCTTAAATACAGGGCCCATCAGATAGGATTACACATGGGCCATGTATCTAAGCTTGCCATGTGGTCATGGTAAAATGTTTAGATACAGGGCCCCAGCAGACAGTAATATTATACAGTATAAGATTACTGTCTGCTGGAACCCTGTATCTCAGCCTACCATGTGGTTGGCTTAGATACAGGGCCCAGCAGACAGGATCACACAATGTGTGATCCTGTATCATGGGCCCTGTATCTAAGGCTACCTCATGGTAGGCTTAAAGGGGTTGTTCAGTCCCTACACATTGATGGCCTATCCTCAGGATAGGTCATCAATAGATGATGGGTCGGGGTCCACAGCGATTCACAGTGTGAGCAAGTGACCGGAATGAAGGGGAAGTATCGCTCATATGAGTGCTGCGACCCCTTCAAAACAGCTGATTGGTGGGGTCCCGGGAGTCAGACCCCGACCTATCAGCTTTAGCAGACAGTAATATTAAATGTACCCTCCTCTTCAGCCGCAGCGGAGGTCCTGACTCCATCCAGCGTCGGGATGATGTGCGCTGCACACAGCGTTGTGATGTCAGGACCTCCGCTGCGCTCCGGAACAAGGAGGGTAAATACTGTTAGCTACTATAGTAACAGGGGCCCGTGTAGTTTATTACATAGGCCTCAGTTCCTATAGTAACTTTTTATAGATGTGGTGCGGGAAGCCATGGTCCCCCCTAGCTTCGGGGCCCTGTTGCAATTGTGACCGCTGCGACCCCTATAGTTATACCACTATTTATGACATATCCTGTGCATATGTCATAAATGTCCCTCATGGGACAACCCGTTTAATTGGTTGTACAAAAAAAATATATATACATTCATAGATGATTTTTTCAAAAAACAGCACCACACAAGTCCACAGGTTATGTGTGGTAATGCAGATCGGCCACATTCACTTAAAGAGGATCTGTCACTAGTTTAGTAATTCCCTAATCTCCTAGTGTCGAAGAAACCCCTTCCAGGTAGCACCTTTTGGGATGGGTGCTCTAATGGGCTCCCTCTGCTTTGTCAGGTGGTATTCAAATATGGTAATTGAAGTATCAGCAGTGCACCGGGAGATCAATAAAGACAATAGCAATCTGCTGTCTCAATCAATATTCTCATTTATTATCAAGATACATAGGTTAATATACCCTCAGGGCGTACCCTCTAACCAGGGTGTTACCTCTCATGGAACAACCAATCATAACATTTTACACATAGACTGAAAATACGTCATAGGGTACCTTCCCACTGAGGTCACGTGATCTTTCTAACACCTGCAAATCCTGGCCTACAAACAATAGAAATGTAGGAGGTTTTCATAAGTGTATGTGGTGATTTCATATATGTGTGTGAAATACTGAGATAAAGAATTAATTGGAAATATAATGATTATTTCAGGTCTAGGCGTTCTGCTAGACTCCTATCTACCAGTATTGAAGGCCAAGAAAAAGAACACAAAGTAATAACTTATTCCCTTGTGATTCAAGCAGAACCAGAAAGAGATCATTACAAAATGGAGAATACATATCTTCATAATCCGGCATCCTGCTTGATAATTCATAGTGTAATTTAATACAGAGAACATAAGCAATTTGACCATCCATCACAAACCCCCCTTTTTCTCATATTAAAATACAGAGATTAAGAAATATCTGATTATAAACTTCAAACAAAATAGTAAATAGGGCCACTACTAATAATATAATGCTATCACCAAGTTCAGGTTTGGGTATAGGGTCCCGTCAGTGCGTTGACAAGTCCCGTAGTTGCTCGTCTGCACGGCTGCTTGGATTTGTTGGACCCTACCTTTGTCAATATTTTTTATGGTGATAACAATAACAACATGCCCTGTATAAAAGTCCTAACGTATATAAGATATAAATGGCAAAGCTTTAATAAATGAACACACACTTAGTGTTACATGGTGGGGTGTTCACCCATTCACCAGGTTCTGGCCTTGTGCATAAAATCCCTGTGACATAGGGTATTGTTGATTAAAAGGTTTCGGCTTATGATAGACAATTTTCTTAGCCTTCTTACATATCATAGGTATCAGACATGCTACTAATTTAACAAAAACGTATATAATCAATATTATGAGTAATATATGTAAAGTGCCTTGCATGAGTCCTGCAGCCCATCCTCCAATGCCTCTGAACCATGAGGCCGGGTTCAGCCATGACAACCAGTCTGGCCAATCTAGGTTCCAATCTTCTTCAGAATTGGCTTTCCTAAATTCCTCCTTTAATTGCTGTGCTTGTTCAATATCATGTTTAATCTGTACTGTCCCTTGGGGATCTATATAATGACAGCATGCAGGACCCACTATCTGGCACATACCCCCTTGACTTGCAGTTAAGTAATCTAGTACAAGTGTATGTTGGTTAGTAACAGTAATAAGCTGTCGGGTAAGTACTGAAGATACATTTAAAGCATCAAATATTAATTCGGTAATATTGTCAAACAACTCTGCTAGTTTTTCTATGTTATGTGCGTTTCTAATTGGTCCTCCAAAGATAGATAGAGCATATCCTAACTTGGTGTGCCAAGGTAAGTGTACCAATGGGTGGGCTTTTTGCTTTCCCTCCCTTTTGTACAGCATATGTTTTGGTACTTTATCATAAGGAAGTGCATCCTTGTCCCATGTCCAGGTAGCAGACTGTAACCTAGCTAGGGTACAGGTACCTGTGGTAGTCTGCGGGATCCATTTATATGCATTATGTCCGCACACTATATATATATATCATGGGGAAGGTCAAACCATTGCATACTTCCTAGGGTTAGCATATGAGCAAAATGAACTAAGGGAAAAGACTGCTGTAATACACACCAAGGACAATTTGTTCCCAAAGACTCATGGTATACTCCTGTGCATCCACAATACATAGTTTCATTCCCTTGTAAGTCTGTTTCTTCCATATACCCTGGATAACGTTTACAATCAGTCTTACTTCCTGAAGGGAAGAAATGGCCATATTCCCAACTACCATTATATGTATGTACCGTTCTACCAGACTTGGTCTAAATACATCTGAGGTCTGTTGGGTTTTATTGAAGCTTATCTTTATGCCTTTTATGGGGATCTCACCTAGTGTCAGTGTTTTAGTGACATTTTTAGGGACCCATTTTCCTTTTGTGTGAGAATCAGTGCCTTACCAGGTATCAGGGTTAGATTTACCTGCCACCAGGGATCCTCCATCCATCCTGCTATGGGTAAGGGCACACTGGTATTAGACCATGTATACCTTTTTGTGTTATCCTTTACCTTTGAGGGATTCCAACATGTAGTGTTAAGAAGTTCTTTCTCACTAAGGGGCACAGCCATGTATGGCATGGATTTTGAACTTATAGGACTGTGTGTACATATCCAACAATCAGATAAGTTTGTTAATGCTGTTATAATTTGATGATGTTTTATGAATTTATTGTCCACTTCCTCCTTGAGAACTTGAGTCATCGTCCCCACGAGGGACAACACCAACCCTGCCAAGGGCAACATCATCGATCGAGGCGACGTCATCTGGGCTGATAACCTTTTTGCAATGGCTTGCATGTATCCGATTGGCTCGTCCTTGGAGCTTCACTGATGTGGCGGTGACCAGCTGTACTTCTACTGGTTGGCTGTACCTTGGTTCCAGACTGCTCCTGTTGTGTATCTTTGTTACCACCCAGTCTCCAGGTTGTAGTGAGTGGGTCCCTGAAAGAAAATTTGGATCTGGAATAGAAGAAAGGATTAGTTTATGTGTCCTCTCCACTTGTTTGTGTAGGGCAGCCAAGTATGTGGTCATATTGTCATAATGCTTTTGTAACTGCTGAGGGAAATACAGTCCTGTCTTTGGCATATTTCCAAACAATATTTCATAGGGAGAAAGTTTATCCTTCCCTCTTGGCGTAGTTCTTACAGAGTATAAAGCCAGGGGTAGACATTGTGTCCACGGTAAAGAAGTTTCATTCATGGCCTTCTGGATTTTTAATTTCAAAGTTCCATTTAGTCTTTCTACCTTACCACTGCTTTGTGGGTGATAGGGAGTGTGAAATGCTTGTTCTATCCCAAGGCTTTTTAATATGTTCCTCAATAGTTCTTGGGTAAAGTGAGTACCTCTGTCACTTTCAATTGTCTCTGGTACTCCATAGCGGCACACTACCTCAGCTATCAGTTTCTTTGCTGTTGTATCTGCATTTGCTTTAGCCACTGGAAAAGCTTCTGGCCATCCTGAAAATAAATCAGTGCAAACAAGTACATATTGATAAATTCCCACCTTACGTAGTTGTATGTAGTCCACCTGTAATCGCTGAAAGGGGTAGTAGGACTTAGGAGTGTGTTTAGCTGGTGTTTTGGTGCTTTTACCAGGGTTGTGTTGTGCACATGTCATGCAGCACTCTGTATATTTGGCTGCTGCATTTTGAAAACCTGGAGCATGCCATGTCTGTAACACTAGCTGGCTCATAGCTCCCTATGAACAGTGTGTTTTCCCATGGGCTAGGGCACACATCATTGGATACAGTGCTCTTGGTAGGCAAACCTTAGAATTAAGATGCCTCAACTGTCCTAGACCTATTGCTGCACCTCTCTCCTCCCATTCTGCTTGCTCTTGAGGGGGTGCTTGGTCCTGGAAAGCACGCAACAGGGTCTCTGTGATGGGTTGTAAAACAGGCTTCACAATCATCAGAGGGAGAGCAGCAGCGTCCTTTGCCGCTGCATCCGCAGCCTCATTCCCTTTTGATAGGAGATCACTGTTATTAGTGTGTGCCTGTACTTTGACTATAGCTGCTTGGTCTGGCATGTGCAGTGATTCTAAAAGTTCTTCTACTGCTTTTGCATTCTTTATAGGTTTACCTGCCGAGGTCAAGAACCCTCTGGCTCTCCATATTGTCCCAAAGTCATGTGCAACTCCAAAGGCATATCTGGAGTCAGTGTATATGTTGACACGCTGTCCCTTACCAAATTTACACGCCTCAGCGAGTGCTTTTAGTTCTGCCTCCTGAGCTGAGCTGCTGGAGGGTAGGGACTGTTGTATGACGGCCTTACCATTGTGGACCACTGCATACCCGGTGAGGAAATGTCCTTTTGTAGTGTCCCACAGGAGCATTACTATGAAAACTATGTTTGTCTTCATGTGTTGTGTTATGCTGCCATCTACAGGTCCAGAAATGTTATGACATTGTGTTTCAGCCTATGCGGAGTGGTTTTCTATAATGTAACAGAAGCTGGGAGGAGTTAATTAGGGAGTGGTTAGAGTGAGGGAGGGCAGTGGTGAGCTAGGAGTGGATGCAGCAGGAAGCACAGTGAAGGTGCTCCTGAGTTCAGCCATTTTCGGATTACAGAGAAAGACAGGCCTAAAGAGATTTATTGGAATAACAGCTCAAGGAGCCAGAAGAGTCCAGAAAGAGAGACTGTGAGTAGAGAGATAATAGCACTCCTGCATTTAGCATTGGGCTACACTGATTGAGCTGAATTTGGATGACATATTTGTATTGTACAATCTCCATCTTGAAAAGTAAAAGTGTGCATGCAAGCTCTCCTGATTAACTGCCACCACCGTCTCCTGTCTTCTATTTGCACTCTACACCAAGGGCACCCCAAATAACACCAGACAGGAGTCAGCCACCAAGGGAGTGCCCCGGGGGAAACAACAGTCATCATCATCATCTTGTGCAGCCCCCTCATCACTGTGTGTGTGTGTCCCTGGGAGGTGGGAAGGCCTGCAAGGCAAAATACCACCGTGACACAAGACAGAGAGCCCAGTATCCACCAGTTTGGGTTCCTGCATCCCCCGCCACCCACGGGCCACCACATATAATTTTGGCGTCCCCGAACAGGATCTCTATGGCCTCTGTGCCTTATGAACTAAGTCAGCGCTGATGCGCCACAGCCGGAGCAGAGTTACAGACATTTCGCTACAGCCGGAATAAAAGTTTCCCGCCAAGTCGCCGCCATATTGGAAGTGGCAAGGAACTGCGCAACAGAACCCGCGAAAACAGCGGAGCAGCTAAGAGAAAGCTGGTGAGTGCCTGAATAGGCCAGTAAATGAGATTTAAAGTAAAAAGTGGCAGTTAACAGTGTAGAGACACCGGAAAAGATATCCGGAAAAGAGGCTTAGTGCATAGCCTGAAATTGAACACCCGTTGCTAGGGGTTACTGTAGGACTTATTGCAGAAAATGTCTGATGACGGAGATAACGGCTCTCCAAGCCCCAGTGGGTCACCTCCAACAGCACAAGTGATGCCACTCACTATGCCCTATTACTTTGGAGCACCATGGCTTCCTCGCTACAAAGGCGAAGTTCATTCCCTGAGGGAATTCAAAGAGAAGATGCTGTCCATGTTCCGTTTGTATCCTGTCTCAACAGACCAGAGGGTTGAGATATTGATAGGACAACTAGAGGGCGCAACATTAAGAGAAGTGAAATCCTGGCCCAGAACAGAGAAAAAAACAGTGGAACAGATACTGGACCGATTGCGTGCCACATTTGAAGTAAGGACTGTGGCAGAGCTCAAGATGAGGTTCTTTGGAAAGAAGCAGCAGCCCGGTGAGTCATTGAGAGACTTTGCTTTATCCCTGCAGGAGGCCCAGCGGGCAATTATGCAAGTAGAACCCTTAGAGGCTGCAGAGGCTGACAAGGCCTTAAGGGAGCAGTTTGTTGAAGGAGCTGCATCTGAAGCTCTTAAAAGTCAGCTCAGAATGTTGGCCTCCCAGAACCCAAGCTGTATCTTCTTGGACTTTAAAGAGCTCGCAATTAGAATCCTGGGGACTGAAGCCGCAGCGGTTCAAGCCAAAGTTTTCCCCTATTCCATAGAGACTCCTACGGAGTCGCAAGTAGATCATCCTACAGCAGCGGGAAGTCAAGTTGCACTAGCTCAGTGTGCTCACATGCAAGCTCAAGATCCAGTTGGTGAACTGAGGGACCAAATTGCTGTCCTCACCAAGAGCCTCAGTAAAATGTGCCAGAAAATGGAAGATATGGAGCAACGCCAGAACGAAAGCCGCCGCTACTCCAGTAACAGGTTCAGTAACCGATCAGAAGGGGGAAGTTACCGGAATTGGGGTAGACGCTCTTCTGACAGATTTGATACCACCGGAAGACCCATTTGTCGTAGGTGTCAAAGAGCTGGCCATATTGAAAGAGAATGTCGTCAGTTAAACGACAATCCCCCGAGGCAGAGGACCGCCCCTCGGGAGGAAGACCAATAGGTCCCACAACACCAGAATGGATTCCCCGGTACATTGGGCAGTGTCCAGTGATTACGATCCACCTAAATGGGATCCCACTGTCGGCCTTACTGGACACTGGCTCTCAAGTCACCACTCTGCAGAGAAGTTGGTTTGAGAAGTACTGGGACCTCGACCAGCTGATACAACCCCCAGACACGTGGCTTAACATTGTAGCCAGTAATGGACAATCGATACCCCATCGGGGCTACTGGGAACCCACGATCCAGATGGGAGAAACTGAACTGCCCCAGCAAGGCGTAATTGTAGTGAACGTCTGGGATGATGACTTTCCGCCAGTGGTGCTGGGCATGAATGTTCTTAGGAATTGCTATGAAGAGATGCTAGATGCCCTACACCGAGCACTTTCTACAGTCCCTGTCTCCAATCAAAATGCAATTCAGCATGCTATCCGTCTCTTGAATGCCCAACAGAGGTTCACGAATTAAAAGGGTGAGATCTGCCGTGCCCGCATCATGGACTCACAACCAGTGACTCTGGAACCAGAGACGGAAACCATTCTGTGGTGTCGAGCTCGTCCAGGTTTGCAAGGTCAAGATTACCAGGCCCTTGTGGAACCTCTTCTTCTGGAAGATCATCCGACCGTGCTAGCAGCCAGAAGTCTAGTGACTGTTTCTAATGGGAGGGTACCTATTCGCCTCCTGAACATTGGTGATACGGCTGTGGTACTGAGTAAATACCGTCCAGTTGCTAAGCTCTCACAGGTCTTCTTCCAAGATGTCTGGAGCCCTGAGACTACAGTGTTCCAGCAAGCTACCCAGAATCAAGTTACCCCTGAGATGACAACAAAACCCTGGTGGACCGAGATCCATGTTGGCGATGCTAATACTACCGAAGAGGAGATCGAAGGAGCCCTGATGGTGGCCAAAGACAATCAACAAGCCTTCAGTAAACATCCTATGGATTTTGGGAAGGCTACTATCATTGAGCACACCATCCCTACAGGCGTCCATCCACCCATCAAAGAAAGGTACCGTCCCCTTCCACCAGCCATGTACCAGCCAGTGAAGAAAATGATTCGGGAAATGAAGGACGCAGATGTGATTCGGGAGAGCTACAGTCCATGGGCTGCACCCCTAGTCCTGGTGAAAAAGAAGGATGGCAACATTAGATTCTGCGTGGACTACCGCAAAATCAATAATATCACTCACAAGGATGTGTATCCCCTGCCACGCATTGAAGAATCCCTGACTGCTTTGGGGTCTGCTGCCTACTTCTCAACTCTGGATTTGACCAGCGGGTATTGGCAGGTACCTATGGCTCCCGAAGATAGGGAAAAGACTGCTTTCACTACTCCCATGGGGTTGTTCGAGTTTAATTGTATGCCCTTTGGGCTATGCAATGCCCCAGGAACCTTCCAGAGGCTGATGGAACGCTGCCTGGGTCACCAAAACTTCGAGACCGTCCTCTTGTACCTGGACGACGTAATCATCTACTCAAAGACTTATGAGGAACACATACAGCACCTGGCAGAAGTCCTCAAAACCCTCATCAAATATGGCCTGAAAGTGAAACCCTCCAAGTGTCATCTCCTGAAGCCGGAAGTCCATTACTTAGGCCATGTTGTGAGTGCAGAAGGAGTGGTTCCTGATCCAGGCAAAGTAGCAGCAGTAAAGAGCTGGCCAGCCCCTACCACAGTCAAGGAGGTGAGAAGTTTCTTGGGATTTGCAGGGTATTATAGACGGTTCATCCCACACTTTGCCCAGATTGCAGAACCCCTCCAGGGATTGTTGAGAGGTCACTCCAAGGAAGCTATGAAGAGAAGGATCCCGATTGAGTGGGCTGAAGCCCATGAAGCCGCTTTCCAGAAGCTGAAGCAGCTGTTAACCGAACCACCTATCCTGGGATATCCTGACTACAACCAACCCTTTAGGCTGTATACTGATGCCAGCCAGAAGGGATTGGGGGCCGTCCTGTCGCAGGTACAGGACCAGAAAGAGAGAGTCATCGCTTATGCCAGCAGAGGTCTTCGAGGCGCTGAACGGAACGACCAGAATTATAGTTCCTTTAAGCTGGAATTCCTGGCCCTTGTGTGGGCAGTGACCGAAAAATTTAAAGATTACCTGGCTGCAACACCCTTCATCGTCTTCACGGATAATAATCCGCTGGCCCACTTGGATACAGCGCGACTGGGAGCTCTTGAACAGCGATGGGCATCCAGACTGGCGAATTATCAGTTTGTGATCAAGTACCGGACTGGTGCGTCCAACGTGAATGCCGATGCCTTATCCCGTTTGCCTGTGGGTGAAGAACCGGTCCGATGTAATGATGAATGGGAAGAGGTAGAGATGCCTACATTCTATGCCCAGTTTGCAACCCAGAATTCGGTGATCGCTCAGAGGAAGCGAAACGAACATCCGCAACCAAATGTTCCTGACTGCTCCCAAGATTCCAGACAGTGGGCTAGATTCCAACGGGAGAGTAGAAACCTACAGGAATTGCAGACTTCCCTTCTTCAGAAGAGGACTCCGGACCGAATACGTAGAGGTCAAGCTGATCAGGAATTAATTTGTCTATGGAGACTGAGGAATCGACTTTTCGTGTCCAGAGGTCTACTACAGAGGACTGCCCTGGATCCAGTAATGGGTGAGCGTCTACATCAAATTGTGGTACCCCGGCGAGATTCCAAATCCATCTTGGAAGCCTACCATGACAGATCGGGACACTTTGGGGTTCATAAAACGGAAGATACCATACGCCGACGATTTTACTGGATTGGCATGAGAGACGACATAGAGAAGTGGTGCCGAGAATGTCCCAACTGTGCTCAGAGCCGAGGAGAGCGTCATGACCAGAGAGCCCCACTTCACCCCATCATCAGTCATAGACCGCTGCCATCTTTTGGAAGAATTTCGTACTCCCCTATGGCTGTCCGGACAAGATCCTGACTGATCGTGGTTCCGCATTTGAGTCTCAACTGTTCCACGAGTTGTGTTCCCTCTATGGCTGTCAGAAGCTGAGAACTACCGCTTATCATCCACAAGGTAATGGCTTATGTGAAAAGATGAACCAGACTCTTATTGGGATGTTAAGAACTGTTCCGTCCCAGAAGAGGGCTGATTGGCCGACTCTCCTGCCAGAATTGGTGTACCTGTATAACAACACTGTGCACTGCTCCACAGGGTACACTCCTTACTATCTCCTGTTTGGCCGTCAGGGCAAATTGCCTTCGGACTTGGCCATGGATGTCGAAGTTCCAGATACTATCAACCCCCTGCCAAACACAGAGTGGGTGAGTGATCACCAGCGTCGCCTGGCTGAAGCCAACGAGATTGTGGAAAGAAGGATGGAAGATGCTCGTCAAAGGCAACAAGCAGGTTTTGATCAAAAGGCCGAAGCAGAACCCTTCCAAATTGGAGACCGTGTGTGGCTGAAAAACAACCATCGTTCAAGTAAGTTGGACAGCAAGTGGCAGAAAGAACCATACACAATTAAGTCCATCCCGCACCCTGGGACTGATGTCTATGAGATTGTGCGCGAAGGCCGAGATTCCCAAGTCGTCCACCGTAATCGTCTCAAGCTCTGCCTAAAGGAAGAGGTACCAGCAGAACCACAGACAACTGAGAAATCTCCTGCAGCTGAACCGCTACCGCCAACAACTAGTATGTCCCCTCTTGATTGGCTGTTCCAACCTTGGCTGTCTATTTTTGTTCCAAGAACTGTTCTTGATCCCGGCGAGGACCAAGTGACCTCGTCATCCGAGTTCCGGCCTGGTCCAGAGGAATCCAGGGACCCTGAAATTGCTATAGAGGAGCCCCTGAGGAGATCTGATAGAGCTACCCGAGGTAAGATGCCAGCTCGATATCAAGATTGAACTGTTGAATCTGAGACTTCATTTTTGGATTATCCTTCACCAGAGACAGTGTATTGTTTGCATCCCAATTGGGTAACAAGCCCTTCATTTTACCCAGTTCATATGACAAGGACTCTTGGACATTTTCCCTGTTCAGCATTATATCCTCACATTCCTCAGAGACTGTATGGACTCTTAGTTTATTATTGCAATTGTGATTAACCTTTGTTTTAGGTTAACCTGCCGCCTGGAGAGTCGGACGCCGAGGACGGCTTTATTTAAAGAGGGGGTGTATGTAGTGTCCCACAGGAGCACTACTATGAAAACTATGTTTGTCTTCATGTGTTGTGTTATGCTGCCATCTACAGGTCCAGAAATGTTATGACATTGTGTTTCAGCCTATACGGAGTGGTTTTCTATAATGTAACAGAAGCTGGGAGGAGTTAATTAGGGAGTGGTTAGAGTGAGGGAGGGCAGTGGTGAGCTAGGAGTGGATGCAGCAGGAAGCACAGTGAAGGTGCTCCTGAGTTGAGCCATTTTCGGATTACAGAGAAAGACAGGCCTAAAGAGATTTATTGGAATAACAGCTCAAGGAGCCAGAAGAGTCCAGAAAGAGAGACTGTGAGTAGAGAGATAATAGCACTCCTGCATTTAGCATTGGGCTACACTGATTGAGCTGAATTTGGATGACATATTTGTATTGTACAATCTCCATCTTGAAAAGTAAAAGTGTGCATGCAAGGTCTCCTGATTAACTGCCACCACCGTCTCCTGTCTTCTATTTGCACTCTACACCAAGGGCACCCCAAATAACACCAGACAGGAGTCAGCCACCAAGGGAGTGCCCCGGGGGAAACAACAGTCATCATCATCATCTTGTGCAGCCCCCTCATCACTGTGTGTGTGTGTCCCTGGGAGGTGGGAAGGCCTGCAAGGCAAAATACCACCGTGACACAAGATAGAGAGCCCAGTATCCACCAGTTTGGGTTCCTGCATCCCCCGCCACCCACGGGCCACCACACTTTGTCTTCGCTCCAATATCGAGATCCATCTACAAAATACTCAGCATCAGGGTTAATCAGAGCAACATCAAATATACTGTTTATGCCGTTTGATTCCATATCCACTAGACTTTGACAGTCATGTTCATGTTCAAAATTAAACAGTTCATTATCAGTGGATAGTTGAAAAATAAGGGGGTGTCCATGTCCCTGTCCCCCCACTCCTCCCTCCTTTTGTTCAGAATCTAGGGGCAGGAGTGTAGCTGGATTCAGAACAACACAACGTTTGATAGTCACATTAGGGGACAGAAGAGTAAGTTCAATTTTAGTAAGTCTTGCAACTGATAAGTGTTTTGTCTTGACTGTGTTCATCATTTCTTGCACTGCGTGTGGGACTTGCACAATAATGTCATGTTGGAGTACAATATCTGTTGCTTTATCAACTAAAGCTGCTGCTGCTGAGACAGCGCGTATGCATGTCGGGGATCCTAGTACAATGGGATCCAGAGCAAGGGAGTAATAAGCAAGAGGTCGCATCTGGCCTCCATGATCTTGGGCTAATACTCCAGAGGCATGGCCTGCCTGTTCATGGCAGAACAGAGTAAATGGCTTATTGTAGTCAGGAAGTCCCAGTGCTGGCCTTGTAGTCAGTGACAGTTTCAGGGAGTGAAAATTGTCAATTGCCTCAGGTGACAGTACAAATGGGTCAGAGGTGAGATAGTCATATAATGGTTGCATCATAGCAGAGGCATCCCTGATCCAGGCTCTGCAGTACCCTATTAAAGCCAGGAAAGTCCTCAATTGTTTAGGGTTTCTAGGGACTGGGTGTTTCTGTAGGATTTCCAGCCTGTCAGGAGTTAAGTGTTTCATACCTTGGGAAATACAGTGACCAAGGAAAACAACTGTTTTGGCACATAATTGCAGCTTGTGCTTGCTCGCTTTACAGCCTACTTCTTCTAGGAACATTAATAGTGATTTAGAATCTGTTTCACTGTTCTCCAGACTCTCACTACAAAGTAACAAATCATCTACATATTGTAGTAGAACTGAGGACTGATTGGGGGGCTGCCAGGTGTCCAGAATATCTTTCATGGTACGTGAGAAGATATCAGGGGAGTTTGCGGCACCCTGTGGCAGCACTACCCAAGCATACTGTCTTCCCCTATGTGTAAATGCAAAATACTGCTGGCACTCTTTATCCAGCGGGATGGAGAAGAAAGCATTGGCTAAGTCTATAACTGTGAAATAGACTGCAGTGTCGGGGACCTGGTTGAGCAGGGTATGTGGGTTAGGCACTTGTGGTGTATTAATTATTGTCACAGCATTCACAGCCCGTAGGTCATGTACCATCCGGTACTGTACAGGTTGACCGGGCAGTGTCTTTTTCTTTACTGGGTAAAGAGGAGTGTGAAAGGCGAGATTATGGGCACTATAAGATTGTTTTCCAGTAGGGAGTTAATATCCTTTTCTATAGCAGCGTCTTGCTGTGGACTCAGAGGATATTGCTTTATACATACAGGACGGTTCTGCATGTCTGGTTTTAAATTTACTTGTACAGGCGGCACATTTAAAACTCCTACATCCATCTTATCTTGTGCCCATAGTTTTTCTGGGATGTCTGCCAACCAAAGGGGAGGGGTACTGGGGGCTTTTTCAGTGTCCGGCATACTTGCCATACTAAGGAGTTTGCATAGCAGGGACTCTGGAATGGCAGAGGTTAATGTAGGTGTGCCAGAAGAAAAGTCCAATGCTGCTCCCAGGGCACTGAGTACATCTGTCCCCAATAAATTGTAGGGAGTGTGTGGTGACACTAACACACGGGAGACAATTGATTGTGTGTCATGTATATTCAGTCGCATTGGTTTTGTTAACTGTAACTGAAATGATGTTCCCTCCACCCCTTCACAATCTATATAGTCTGGTGATAGCAACTCTGCCGGTACATATTTGGTTTCTAATACAGTTCTGGCTGCCCCTGTGTCTACTAGAAAAGAGGTATTTTCCCCTGTGGGTAAAGTAACAGGCACCATCAATGATGGACCTGTCGGGGGGAGCACTGGGCAGAGGGAGACATCAGGGTTGCCAGTTTCCTATGCAGCAATCAAAGAATTGGGAGGCTCAACTGGACGGGAGGGACATCGGGCTGAATAATGACCCTTCTTATCACAATTCCAGCATGTAATCTGGCTAAGATCCCTTCTCTGGGTTCTCAAAGTGTCTTTTTGTTCCCTGCCTCTTCCTCTATAGCCCCCCTTTTGTTGCATCGGGGCGAGACGGGTTCTTTTAGGAGCTAAATCTAACTCTGCACCTTTTGCAATGCTTACTAAATCATTAAACTGGCATGTACGCCAGTCGGGGCAGGATCTTTTAACAGCTTCTTGTACTGCCGGCTTAAGACCGGACATAAAAGTTATTTTTAGTAGGCACAAGTCTTTTGCATCACCTTCTTCATACCCGTGATCTAACCACTGCTGCTGTAAAGTTGTGGCATAATCAGGGACTGACTGTTTAACATCTTGGGAAAATGACATAAAACTATCAGTTCGATCCTGTTGAGTAGCATCTACCCAGGGCTGCATAGCGTTCAGGTATTCTAGTCCTGATTGCTCATTGGTTTTATTTGCTGGTACGGGATTTGTAATAGCAGCTTGAATTTGATTTTTGAGCACTTCCCCTCCCTTTGTTTCTACCAGGCTCTCCATATCTGACCATGTAGCACGGTAAGCTAGATGTACTGCTCGCAGCTTTCCATGGAAAGCGCTGGGTGTTTTCCGTGGGTCTGGGAGTGTGCCACATACAGCTAGTAAATCAGCCGGGCTCCAGGGGCGATACACAGTGGCTTCATGTGACTGGATTTCCCCTACTGCCCCAGGTACTGGTTGCCCGTCTACATCTACTGGTTTTGGTCCCCTGTGTGTATGGATACTTGATACTAACGGAAACAATCTAGTGGGACGCTGCGTACCACAACTGACACAATATCCTGAAGTGAGGGGGTTCTGCTGCCCACAGTGTGGACATGTCCAGCTGCTGCCTTTCTTGCTATTTTCAGGATAAGGAGATGGCGCAGTTGCTGCTGTGGGGCTGTTTGGCAGTTGTAAAGGGGTTAACACATTAGTGAGGAGCTTTTCACTTAAAGGGTCATATAAATCATACATTATTCCATGATTTGCTTCCATACTCTTATGTTCTGTGTTATTCACTCTCTGTGCTACCTCATACCACATTTGGGCTTTTTCCACCATGTTATTGTCTTTCAACCATCCAACACAATTTGTCATAAATCTTTTCCAATCACATTCTGCTAATGTTCCATAGGACCCAACTCCCATCATTTTAAACATTCTTTTACAATCCTTCACAGCCTCAGATCCTTTTGCTCTTTCTACTATTTTGATGGCAGAGACCCACGTCTCAGGGCTGTGCCGCATTTTTGTCTTACTATTTCCTGACCCCATGGTCAGAGGGCGTAGGGTAGTCTCCGGAAAACTCCCCAGCTCCAAACAGACAGGCCTTAGTCTGTTGACAGATATCTCAGACAATCTATCTTACAGTTTCAGAAAGACTATCAATATCAAAAGTCGT
Source organism: Rhinoderma darwinii (assembly GCF_050947455.1). Classification (NCBI taxonomy): domain Eukaryota; kingdom Metazoa; phylum Chordata; class Amphibia; order Anura; family Rhinodermatidae; genus Rhinoderma; species Rhinoderma darwinii. Next base: position 121,185,411 of record NC_134688.1, on the reverse strand, counting down.
TCCTCCAGACATTCTAGCAGTAGGATCCTCTGATCCCTCACTGTTTTGAACACCAAGAACAGACAAAATGCTGCCAATCCACAAATTACAAGAGCAAATCCTTCAACACAATCTACATTCATGAACAGGAGTTGGTCACATTCATTTCAAACTTCTACAAACCCTTCGTCTCTTTCACTTATGCAGAACACTTGCTGCCGGGGGGGGGGGGGTGTCTTTCAGTTCATACAGCCCGTGATGTAGCATATATCCCAAACTCTTTCCTCTAGCACTTTGCAATGGTTTCACATGCAAATTATATTTGGTAACATATATATTATCCTCCCCGCTCAGCCGTTCACTTTGTGGGTTGTAGTTTAGGGGCCTGTTATGTATGTTGGTGATGATTTCTTTAGGGGCTCTGGGTCTGAGCCAATACCAATGTCCTTCACTGTAATTAGTCTGGGTAGTTATACTACTCCGACACAGGTGGCACCTGGGGTAAGTGTCAGGGTCATTCAATGAATACAGGATGTTATATTACAACGGTATTCAATCCAGCGGTCTGATGTTATACTACTACAGACTTAATTACTTGGATGTTATTTTACATCAAAGTGTATATGCCGGATTATCATGTGCTAGAAATCAGTCTGTACTGATTCCCACCTTATGCCAGTCTGGCAATGCATACAACTGGTTTATGGACCCTTACACACAATATCACTGTTTGGCAGTGAATTTAGGAAAATATAAATGATTTTCTAATACAGTATTCAAAGTTTTCCCTATTGTACTGGGTAATGGTATTGAGTGCAAATTCAATATAGACACAATTGCTCCTCCTTGCACTGAGTGTATATCGTCTTCTATGAAGTGGATATTACTTCTGGGCTGGGAGCCATACAGTTTCAACAATTTGATATGTATGTCTTCTCACAGATGTATTCAACATCACACTACACACACATTTATCACATTTGTCACATACACCCCCATGTAAATCCATTTAACCACATTACCATCCTGACAAAGGACCTGATTATTACGGGACCCCTTTGTAGAGACTTACATATACAAAGTACGTTTCCAGGGACTTAACAGAGTGGCTGAAACAAATGGTGTAACATAAAGTCTGTTACTTACCGCGCGGTTTTGGTTTCAGTGACTCCCGAGGTCCTTCCAGATTAGTGGACTTTGCACAAAATTCTCATTAGGAGGTCCCGGGCTGTTCGGCACCATAACTGTCGAAGAAACCCCTTCCAGGTAGCACCTTTTGGGATGGGTGCTCTAATGGGCTCCCTCTGCTTTGTCAGGTGGTATTCAAATATGGTAATTGAAGTATCAGCAGTGCACCGGGAGATCAATAAAGACAATAGCAATCTGTTGTCTCAATCAATATTCTCATTTATTATCAAGATACATAGGTTAATATACCCTCAGGGCGTACCCTCTAACCAGGGTGTTACCTCTCATGGAACAACCAATCATAACATTTTACACGTAGACTGAAAATACGTCATAGGGTACCTTCCCACTGAGGTCACGTGATCTTTCTAACACCTGCAAATCCTGGCCTACAAACAATAGAAATGTAGGAGGTTTTCATAAGTCTATGTGGTGATTTCATATATGTGTGTCAAATACTGAGATAAAGAATTAATTGGAAATATAATGATTATTTCAGGTCTAGGCGTTCTGTCAGACTCCTATCTACCAGTATTGAAGGCCACGAAAAAGAACACAAAGTAATAACTTATTCCCTTGTGATTCAAGCAGAACCAGAAAGAGATCATTACAAAATGGAGAATACATATCTTCATAATCCGGCATCCTGCTTGATAATTCATAGTGTAATTTAATACAGAGAACATAAGCAATTTGACCATCCATCACACTAGCTAATCTAATAGGCGCTGTCACACTGATAATGCTAGTGAAAGTTGTGTCCCAAAAAGTTTATTATTTTAAAAGTTATGAGCTTTTCTCTAAATATGCAAATAAAGCTATACTAGACAAATGGGCGTCTACATCAGCGATTCTCCTGAGGTGGAGCTACCTCACAGCCTCTGACGCTGTCCTATCAGCATGAAGCTGCTTCAGACAGCGTGGGAGACTGAGACTAGAGGGAAGGGGGATCACTTAAAACAGCCATATCTCCAGGTGTGGACCACCTCTGGTTCTGGTGGCATATGAAAGATGAGATTCTAATCGAATTTCATATGGCACCAGGATTGCAGTTCCAGCTGTGAAACAACTGGATGTATTACCAACAGTTGGGTATGGAAGCTGTGTACTATATGATCACGCTGTCTTGCTGGGCTGGGAAGAGGAGAACTGTATGATGCCGATTGTACAGCGTCATACAGAAAACATTAACCAGTTCAGGACCGGGCTATTTTGAGCCCTCAGGACCAGACACCGTTTAGCCCGTTTTAGCACGAGTTAGTTAAATGGCTATAACTTTTTTATTTGTTGGGCTAACGACGTGATTTTTGCAATGTTTTTTCCGTAGACAATGCAGGTTTCTTTTTTTTATCATTTTCATACACATCCTTTTTGCTATTTTAGAATTTTTATTCTTAAAGTTTGAAAATAATAGTAAAAAAATAAGCTTTTTTAAGTTTCAGCTATTTTTTTGGGTAATAACATAGTTTTACCCCAAAATAGACCTTTTATTTGTGATCGACATTGTCTATGGTAAATTTTAATATATTACATGTCTATATTAGGGTAATTGTGTCCGGGCTAGCTTTACGACAATGATTGGCGGGAGGGGTAACGTTTTTTTGGGGTGGGTATTTTATGTGTATTTATTATTAATTTTTTTCGCACTATACTTCACTTTTATTTTTTTATTACTATGTTCTGTCCCTCAAAAGTCAAAAAATACTTTGGGGAACTTTATATATTTTTTTTCTTTCTTTTACACAATGCTTTTCCACTGTAGCTTTTCCCCAGTTACAGGGGAAATCAGCCCTCTCATAATGACGATTGTCACTAATAGGGTTGTGCTGGGTCTAGTAAGACCCAGCAGCAGTCTATCACTAACGGCACCCGGCAATCATGTGACCAGTCACATGAACACCGGGAGCAATAGAGACAGCGGCGCGGCCGCTGCCTCTATTCCTATACACAGCGTTCATTGAGCGCTGTGTACAAGTGATCAGAGAAGAGAGAAGCCGTGAAAGCTGCTTCTATCCTCTCCTCAGGGTCCCCGGCAGTCACTGACAGCCGGAGACCCGACATTCAGCTGCCCGATCGTTCGGGCAGCAAGTTAAAACCTGAGCCGTAAAAAGTCTATGGCTTGGGTTTTAAGGACACTGACCGCTGGCCGTAAAAACACAGCCAGCGGTCGGGAACCAGTTAAACCACCCAGAGTGAAAAGAAAGTGTTACCTCCCATTTGGCAAGTATAGCTAAAAATACACTGTAGTTATCAGCATCATAGCGCCTATTAGATTAGTTAGGAGATAGGGAATTAATAAACTAGTGACAAATCTTCATCAAATGGTGCTGATCTGCAATACCAGACTCAACCCATAGACAGGTGTGGCACTGTTTTTTGGAGGACAGTAGTCATGTTTTCCCACTTCTGGACAACTCCTTTAATGTTTGCAATTTAACTAAAGTGCGGGACCTCCAGTCCTCTGCTGTTAGAAAGCATGAAAATTGCTGTAACATTCTGCTCTGTTCTTCATATGAGCAGCCCTTACCCCTAATTTCAACTTCTACTGCAAAAGGCAAATGTTTGTTGCAGAAATACATCAGATCTGTTTATTTTACATAGTGTCAGAACTTCTTATAACTATATTAATACATGTACCCCATTGGATTCAGGAAGTGCTTAATTCTTTCCTATGTTAAATTAGAGGGCGGCTGCATTACTGGGCCAAAGCCCATGATGCTGAGCAAGCATGTCAGATGCTGAGAATCAATACTGTTAGCAACTGTGTAGTATGTTGAAATTATAGTAAAATAAAAATGACAATATCGGTGCATGTGCCCAATTAGGGCATATGGATGTCATACAGGGAGGTCCTTTGCTTAGGAACAGGGCCGGCCTTAGGGGTGGCAGGGCGCATCTCTCCAGCAGGTGGAAGGAGGCGCTGCGCTGGTTCCCTTCCCCTGCTTATTTCAGAAGCGCCCGCTTGATGTCTCTGTCCATATATGGACAGTGACATCAGGGGAAACTCCTGAAGTGGAATCCCCATCCACAGCGTTGCAGACGCTGTGACCGGGGATTCCACTCCAGGAGAAGCCAATGACGTCACTGTCCATAAATGGATACAGACGACAGGAGCTCCTCCTGGAGTGGAATCCCCGGTGACAGCATCGGCAACGCTGTGGACGGGGATTCCGCTTCAAGAGTTTAACCTGATGTCACTGTCACTGTCAAGTGATGGGGATTCCACTCCTTCAGGGAGCTACAATGGCGCTATCTACAGGAAGGGGGCTGTGTGGCGCTCCCTACCAGGGGGCTGTGTGGCGCTCCCTACCAGGGGGCTGTGTGGCGCTATCTACAAGGGGGCTGTGTGGCGCTATCTACAAGGGGGCTGTGTGGCGCTACCTACAAGGGGGCTGTGTGGCGCTACCTACAAGGGGGCTGTGTGGCGCTACCTACAAGGGGGCTGTGTGGCGCTACCTCCAAGGGGGCTGTGTGGCGCTACCTCCAAGGGGGCTGTGTGGCGCTACCTACAAGGGGGCTGTGTGGCGCTAGCTACAAGGGGGCTGTGTGGCGCTACCTCCAAGGGGGCTGATGAGTGGTGGGCTGATGGTCATTTTACTGTAGGTGGGGGGCTGATGGTCATTTTACTGTGAGTGGCGGGCTGATGGTCTTCAAGTGGTTTCCACCTCTGACCTCCAATTGAAATTAATAGGAGGCAGAAAATACCTGCGACGCATGTTTGGAGCTTTTTTTGCCTGCATCTTTTGCATTAGCTTCAACGGCTTAAGAAAAAAACGCAAAAAAAAAAAGGTCAAACAATGCTGTCAATACAAAATCTGCTTCAAAATTCCTGAAGGAATTTTGAGGCAGATTTTTTTTGCCTTACGAAAAACGTGTGTGAACATACCCTACGAGTGTAATACTTGTTTTTAGCCGTTTTCTGTCTTTCTCAAAACAATTTTTTGTAGGGGTGCGCTGAGGAAATTTTATTTTTCCAGTGCTGCCTCGAGTCCGTAAAGGTTGGAAAACTCTGTACTAGGCTACAGGATCACGCCGGCCTACACAAGGATCCCATCGTGGAGCAGTTCAGTTCGTTGTGGGAATGGGGCCTAGGTGAGTACAATTTTTGTTATTGTTTGGGGGCATTGCCTACAAGGGGGAGGTGGGGGACTGTATGGCACTGTCTACAAGGGGGAGGTGGGGGGCTGTATGGCACGATCTACAAGGAGGAAGTGGGGGATTATGGCAAGGTCTACAGGGAGGCGGTATGGCAAAATCTACAGAGGGGCACTATACTGTGTGGGGGCCACTAAGCGGACATTATACTGTGTAGGGGTACTACAGGGGGCATAATACTGTGGGCACAATTAGAGGACAAAATACGGTGTCCTTGAAGGGGTTGTAATATATTATATTATTAGATATTATTATTATACTGTATGGGGGCACTAAAGGGGCATTATATTTTTTTTATGGATGTGCCATTTTTTTTTTAATGATGGGGGTGAGACGCCGAAAGATAATTTCGCAAAGGGCACCATCTATCCTAAGGCCAGCCCTGCTTGGGACCAACCTCTATTAGCCAGAGCAGAGGGCTACTGCAAAGAGTCGCTTTTGCTATTGGGGCTGACTTCAATAGGCGCAATTTTAACACATTGAACTCATATTATGGTTTTAGGCATTAAATTACAGCTGTTTTGCAAAACCGCAGCAAAAAAAATAATTATATGACCGCATTGTGTACAAACAATTTATATTTAATTTTCCATACAGCTCAGTGCCTCATGAAAGAATGTTGCCCTAGGTCAGTAGCTTCCAACCTGTGACTGTCCAGCTATTGCAAAACTACAACTCCCACCACCAAAGGTGGACAACGTTTTTTTAATGTTGTGAGCTGGCTTGCAAAATATGAACAAGGACTAGCTCCAAAACAGTTCTGGGGCCCTTACCTGTATGGCTGCTTAACAAAGTAGTTTTGCCATTCAGGACTCATAGCAAAGCTGGGTTAAAATACATCTCAACATTGTGAGAAACTAGACACGGACCGCACATCCACAATATATACGTTGACCTGAGCCGCTAGGCATAATTTAGAAACATGAACATGAGGTTCTTTGTAAACATTTTGATCAAACTGTATAAGCCCACTTGCGGTGCTGTATGGTGGTGTCTGTTGCTGTAGTGCTGCACTTGTGGGGAGACATGGCCCAGACCCAAGGAGGCTTGGCACGGTCTGATAGCATGGGTGCTTTTGGGCCCTTGGGTTGCTCCCTCTGCAGGAGCGGTGCTGCGGTGGTGGTGGCCGCCATACGGTGCTGCAACCGATAGAGTAGGGACTCACTTTAAAGCGGTCGCCGTGAAGTGGCAAGTGGGCTTATACAGTTTGATCAAAATGTTAACAAAGAACCTCATGTTCATGTTTATAAATTAACGACACATACAGAGATGGAATACGGCACATACAACCCCATAGAGAAGCGAACGGGAGCCGTTCCATTCTCAGAAGCGTACGGCGTCTGTGTGGGAACGGCGCATATACTGCTCCCACACAGACCAAAACAAAGCTCGTTCGCAGAGCGAAATCCAGCGTAATTTTCATGTGGACCGGAAGCCGCTGCCGGACAGTCAGATGACGACTTCTGGCCGCGGCTTCCAGCCATATGTTAATGAGCAAGGAATGGGAGCGTAGATTAGCGGAGGCAGCGGCAGGTAATTTATGTTCGTGTATGTGATTTGTGTGTTATGTTCGTGCGATACTGTCTGCTGAGCCCTGTATCTAATCCTCCTACACTGTGCAGTCGCTCAGAAAATGGCGGCACACAGTGTAGAAGAAACTTTATTTATAATGCACATAACAGCACATTGGCCATCACAAGATAAAAACAGTATTACACACGTTTAAAAAGGAAAGTGTGGAGAAACAACGTGAATAATCCATGTAAGATGCTAGCACAATGTAAACATCATGTGATGTGGTACAGTACAGAAATCTACATCCAAAGATGATATATCATAAGTCAAATTATAAAGCAAGAAGAGGAAGCCGTAGATGTATTATACACCCAGGCACAAGGCACAAAATTGTGCACACCTATACAGAATGCAGGGCTAGGGCTGAACAAATAAACCCAAAACTGGCCCTACTTCATGGGCTAAGAGAACTGTACAAACCCGTGGATTGCATGGTGGATCATGCACGAAATAACTCCTCACTGACCGCCCCCTTGAGAAAGCTGACGGCGAAACGCCTCAGTTGTGTGGTCACAGCTATAACTGGGTAGGCAGAGGTAGTCCATTCACTGAGGCAACTGTCAACGGCCTCTCCAGAGGGGTGGTGGATAATTGCAGAAGGTCCACCAGATCTCTGCGGATGAAATTAGCAGCGGATCCAGAGTCCAGATATGCAGAGACCTGATGCGTTTTCTCGCCGGACACTATGGTCACAGGTATGGACAATTTAGACGGAAGTCCATCTTTATCCAAGGTCGTCACTCCTAGCAACCCTAAGTTTGGGGATTTTTGGGGGCACAGGCGCACAAGATGGCCATCGAGGCCGCAATAAAGACAGAGTCCAGATGTGCGTCTGTATTGTCTCTCTTGGGTAGATAACTTATACTGGTCCATTATTACCGACTTCTTAGGAGGATCGACATCTGAGGACAGCAGGGATTGCTGCGAAGTAGGGACCAGACTAGGAAGGGCTCCCTCCCATTGAAAATCTTGGAGGCATTCACGGATCCGTATATCAACCCGGGCAGACAGAAGGATGAGTTCATCCAGGGCAGACGGCAGATCCCGGGCGGCAAGTTTGTCTTTAATTCTGGAAGATAGTCCATGCCAGAATGCAGCCACCAGAGCCTCATTGTTCCATAACAGCTCTCCTGCCAAGGTGCGGAAGTGGATGGCGTACTCACTCACAGAGGTGTCTCCTTGGCGCAGGTTAATCAAAGAAGCCACTGCAGATTAGACCCGTCCAGGCTCCTCAAACACCATGCGAAAAGTCCGGAGGAAGGCAGGGAAGTCACGGGTCTCAGGTCCTTGTCTCTCTCAGATAGGGTTCGCCCATGCAAGAGCATTGCCAGTGAGGAGAGAGATGATAAAAGCGACCCTGGCACCATCAGACGAAAATGTCCTAGCATACAGGCTGAAATGGATCTGGCATTGATTAAGAAACCCACGACAGGTACTTGCTTCTCCATCATAATGGTCAGGAATTGGCAAAGAAACACGTGGGTCAACACTGCCAGGAGGTGTAGTCTGAGGATCAACATTGCCAGGAGGTGTAGTAGGAGGAACGGCAGCTTGTGCTTCCTGCCGGCGTACAAGAATGTTCAATGCCTGGAGAAGTTGGTCCTGTCGAGACCGGCGGTCCAGCAGATCCGCTCGCATCTCCCGTGACATCGTCATAGTCTTGAATCGACCAGCGGGATCCATGGCCTGAGCGTATTGTCAAGAAGGGTCTGTGGACCCACTGGGCCATACCGCCTTGGCGGTAAGGCAGCTGGCCAACAGGGAGCAGGTGAATGTCTATAGGTCTATAGGTACCTGTGGCAGCTCAGACAGCAGCAGGGCAGGCTCGGCTGGGACTAGGTAGCAGGCGGACGTCAGGCGAGGTGGAGCAGGTCAGACTTGGATGCAGCACAGCACGACTTTGGCACTGCTCAGTGCTAGACCAGGGTTGTATGGTTTGCTAGGAACAGGAACTGGAAACAGTTATAGGTACAGGGACAGGGACAGGGACTGGTACAGGGACTGGAACAGAAAACACACTAGGAGGCCATCACATAGACAAACTAGGGAACACAACAACGCTCAGGCATAGAACTAGGGGGCTGGACCCCTCTTATAGTCCAGGGTACTCATGAGTCAAAGTTCATCAACAAGGTCCGGTATGCGCGCTGCCCCTTTAAGAGCGGGCACGAGCGTGCGCGCGCACCCTACGTGATCCAGCTGAGGTGAGTGGATGTGAGTGCTGGCATCTCCTGAGGAGGAGGCTGGGGCCAGCGCTTGCTGACTCGTGGCTGCGGCTGTCAGGGGGAGGTTGGAGTTGACAGCCCGCAGCCAAGGACATTACACAGTGTTTTCCAGTTCCCAATTTTACCCATTCCTGCTGCCTGTACCCTGTATCCCATGCTATCGTATCTACTGTGCCATCTACAGTGAAAGTCAAGTTGTGTCTTCCGCTGCATCTACTGTGCCATCTACGGTGAAAGTCAAGTTGTGTCTCCGCTACTGTCTACATTGCCTCAGGTACCCTTTCTGGACTATAGACATTGTTTTGTACCTAGTTGGCCAGCTGCTATCTCGCTACGCGGTACGGCCCAGTGAGTCCACACCCCGCGTCGTGACAAGAAAAAATTGTTTTGTACCCTTCTCCAGATCTGTGCCTCACAATCCTGTCTCTGAGCTCTACAGGCAGTTCTTTCCTCCTCATGGCTTGGTTTTTGCTCTGATATGCATTGTCAGCTGTGAGACCTTATATAGACAGGGGAGTGTCTTTCCAAATCATGTTCAATCAAATGAATTTACCATATGTGGACTCCAATCAAGGTGTAGAAACATTTCAAAGATGATCTAGAGAAATTGTATGCCCCAGAGCTAAATTTCAAGTGTCATAGCAAAGGGTCTGAATATTATTTCCAAGCAAATTTTGAGTTTTTCATTTTTAATAAATTTGCAAAAAAAACTAAAATTCTGTTTTCACTTTGTCATTATGGGGTACTGAGTGCAGAATGATGGGAGGAAAACGTGAATTTGTTTTTTATTTTAGCACAAGGCCTCAACATAACAAAATGTGAAACAAGTGAAAGGATCTGAAGACTTTTCGAGCAGTTTAACCCGTTAGTGATCGCCAATACGCCTTTTCACGGCATCCACTAACGGGCTTTATTCTGATGCATACGCCTTTTCACAGCGCTGCATCAGGATAAATAAGCAAAGCAGGGAGCCGTTAAATCTCCCTGCTCTCAGCTACCAGAGGTAGCTGAGGGCTGGGGGTATCCTTGCTCGAATGGGTGAGATCGTTTTATCAGTATTGATCTCACCTGTTTAACACCTCAGTTGCGGCGCTCAACAGCGAGCGCCGCATCTGAGTGGTTTTGGAGAGGGAGGGAGCTCCCTCTCATCCCACTGACACCCGGCGATAAGATCGACCAGTGTCTGTGTCTCCGATTGCAGTCGGGGGCCTAATAAAGGCCCCCAGGTCTGCCTGTAGTGAATGCCTGCTAGGTCATGCCAGAGGCATGGCCTAGCAGATGCCTGTCCGTTTTAAACGGACAGGCAGTAATACACTGCAATACAAAATTATTGCAGTGTCTTATAAAAGCGATCGGAGGATCGTATATTAAAGTCCCTTAGTAGGACTAGTAAAAAAGTAAAAAAAAGTTTAATAAAGTTTAAAAAAAAAGTGATAAAAAAATGAAAAACCCACTTTTTCCCCTTACAAAATGCTTTTACTATTAAAAAAACAAAATAAAGCAAAAAAGTTACACATCTTTGATATCGCCGTGTCCGTAACGACCCCAACTAAAAAGCTATTACATTATTTAACCCGCACGGTGAACGCCGTAAAAAATAATATAAAAAACAATGGAAAAATTGCTCTTTTCTGTGAATCCTGCCTTAAACAAAATGTGATCAAAAGTGATCAAAAAATCGCATCTACTCCAAAATGGTACCAATAAAAACTACAAGCTGTCCCGCAAAAAAAAAACCCCACATACAACCGCATCGGCGAAAAAATAAAAACGTTTCGGCTCTTCAAATATGGAGACACAAAAACAAATAATTTTGAAAAAAAAGTGTTGTTACTGTGTAAAAGTAGTAAAACATACAAAATCTATACAAAATTGGTATCGTTGCAATCGTAACAACCCGCTATATAAAGTTATTGTGTTATTTATAGCACACGGTAAACGGCGTAGATTTAGGACGCAAAAAAGAGTGGCGAAATTTCTGGGGTTTTTTTCTATTCCCCCCCAAAAAAAAGTTAATAAAAGTTATTCAATAAATTATATGTACCCCAAAATGGTGCTATTAAAAAATAAAACTTGTCCCGCAAAAAACAAGACCTTATACAGCTATGTCGACGTAAAAATAAAAAAGTTATAGCTCTTGGAATGTGACGATGGAAAAACGTAAAAAATAGCTTGGTCATTAAGGTTTAAAATAGGCTGGTCATTAAGGGGTTAAGTTCCTTAATTTCTCACAGTTTTCAAGATCTCTGCTTGTTATTTAGTAGGAACATTTATTATTTACTTCTAGTGGATAACAATCTGTCCATGGTCATGTGATGTACATAAAGGTGCTGGGATCGTAGGAAAACATCTCTAATACACAAAAGCATGAGGAATTAATACAGAAAGTATATTGGAAAATTGTATCACTTTTAATTATACAAAAAATAACATTAATGTCCTGAAACTGGACAAACCCTTTAATTATATATCCATAAAAGTAAATACAGAAAAAGGGTCGGTAAATAAGAATGTTTAAAGTATGAAATGGTGCTCAGTAGGCATTATGGCTGCCCCAAAATTTACAGAATTTTGGGTAAAATAATAATGAATTTTTCTTTCATATACAATCGCCTTTCATTTCATGGTATGTCCTCTAAGCTAGTTAGAGTAACCTAAGAAACTGCTGACATGTGGGATATATTGTGCAAGTGATATGTATGCAGCCTACGCTAAGCTTGTTTAGTTTGACAAACCATTGAAGCAAATGTGTTTAGGTTTTAGATTCTGATATGTACTGACAACAAACTTGCCAGCTGCATCTAAGCAGAAAGACTTCTTGCAGAACCAGAAAAACAAAGTATTCTTTTTCTTTTTTTTGAAAGTTTAACCTCTTGAGGACCCACCAATTTTGGCCTTGAGGACCTGAAGAATCTTTTGATTTTGTCTATTTGCAATCCGGCATTCCTTTTCTATTTTTAGTTAGATGTAGCTGTATAAGGCCTTATTTTTTGCAGGGGTTATTATACTTTCATTAGTCCTTTTCTGCATAGTGCTGTAAATATACTACAGAGTAATCAGTGCGTTAATACACGAACATGAGCTGTGCCCAGATGTTGGCTGTATATGCAGCCAACATCCCACTGCAGTGGGCGGGATCAAAAGCGATCCCCCCTCTGTCAAACCACCAAGTTGCTGTGGTACCCCATCGGCAGCCCCCTGATCAGCTTTAAACGTGGTAGAAGTTAGTGGTTTCTCTGATCTCCACAGTTAGAGCGGGGATGCAGCTGTGTATTATACCTGTGGTCCCACTCCTGATGGGCACTGCCACTATGCTGATGTGTTCAGGATGAAGTTGACTCCCTCCCATAATGAAAGAAGACAAGAAGTCTGCACCTCCTGCCCACGTGGTAGAGACGCCCATAGACATCAGAAGACAGCAACCCGAACCCACCAATTTCGTCAGGACCGGCTGAATATCTCATGTGTATGGGGGTGTCCCAACTTTTCCCAGACGGCGGGGGAAAGAAAGATCAGGCATTTTGGATTTCAACAAGCCCGATCCATTGTTTCTACAGGCGATGAGCTGTTGCCAGAAGAGTCTGGCAGTGGTTTATTCCCTTCTCACCATTGAATACACATGCAAGCACGGCCTAGCTAAGCATGGATGTGTATGTGGAATTCAGGAGCAATAGTTGTTGGTCGAACAAGCATTTGGTTGACAGCTATCTTAAGACTGTATGTACCTTCCCGTGCTACTGAGTGTTACTTAAATACTTACTATAGAAAAACACACATAGTCATCTTTGTGGAATAAAGTGGGGGTGGCCACAGCTTTTATTAACAATATAACAAAAGGAAACCTTGTCCGTTCATTGACATTCATTAACTTGATGTTCTGGATGACGATCACCTCGCATGCCGTGCCACCGCCCCCGCGGTGGGCATGTCTTTGTTGTTTTGCCAGGTGAGCCGTCTTACACATTCCCTTCAATGAAACGGAACAAGAGCCTCCGAACACGCCAAGCGGAGACGGGTGTATTCCTACACCGCGCTCCGTCCCACCCCCCTAAGCAAAAACAATGCCCTATCGACGGCGTCCTGCAAACCTGAAAGGAATATGTCCAGGCCAATGTCGTTCAAGTGGACCCCGTCTTGCAACATTAAACCCCTGTTGTCACCTTCCAACTGCCTATGCCTGATGACTACACCACCTTGACCCCTGACATGCCGCGATACCCTGACGTTCAAAAGCCGCCTGGTCCGTTCCAGGGACGCGTTGTTCCTAGCTCCCTTCCATAAAACCCTCAAAACTACTTCGGACCACACTACCACCAGATCCGTAAAAAAGGCCGCGAAGCGATCAAAGTCCGACCGCATAATGGAAATCAGCTCCGCTACCCTCGTTGAGCAAAGGTCATTGCCACCTGCGTGTATCACCACGACCGCTGGAGATTGTGACATTCTGCTCACAGCCACCACCTCTGGAAGGACTTGCAGCCATTTTAGGCCTCTGATACCCCTCCAGTACACATCCGCATGTTTGAAGCCAAGATCCAGCCCTCCAGGTCGGCAAGACGCCCTCTGAGCCGCCCAATAAATGTACGAATGACCGATAAACCAAACCACCGGTCTACGAACATCTGCAGAAACATATAAAATTCAACAGGTTAACAAATGAGGACGAATGTAACTCTTAAAACAACCCGATTTCCATCTTCCCAAATTTTTTATTTCCACCTCCGTCAAACCCGCCACATCCGCCATTGTGGCGGCCCCGATGCGGAACGAATGGGTCCCGAACTCAGGAGGCAAACCCACCGAGACCAAGCATTTTTTAAAAATGGAAGAAAATAGAAATTTTGACAAAGGAGAGCCATCCTTATGTGACAAGAAACTACCCCCCTGTGGGCGCAACGCCATGTAACTCTTCACCACCCTTACCGGGCAAAATTTTGAATCTAGGGCAAAGATGGTTAACCACACCCCTTTTCCCAACACATCTGTTTTAGACCGCCGCACCCGAATTTTTATTGAATCCGACAGTGCCACTACGTCGTCCGCCAACAAGCCCGACGGACATGACCGCGTGGTGGATACTAATTCACTAACGCGCAGTGCCCCGAAAAAAGTGAGCGCAAAAGCGCATGAAAATAAGCATGCTTCAAAAACGGAAGAACAAACTGATGTCGCCGCGTCCGCCAATCGCCGTAGCAAAATAAAAGACACTGGACGACGGCCGTCCGATGTCTTCTTTTCCTTCCTCCAACCTTTTAACATTTGCGCAAAAACAAAACGCTTGGTGACGTCCTCCATCCCCAACATCTTTAGCGCAAACGCAACCCCTGATAAGCGCTTTTGAACCACCGCTGCCGACATGCCTTTTTCCCTTAAAGAACCTAAATACCGCAACGTGATCACATAACATGACTCCGGGGACATTACCTCAGTCGCATTTGCATGTGACAGCCATTCAGACCATGCCTTACCATGGCAGTTCCACGTAGTTGTTGCCAGAGAATTCTGCAGCAGCGGTGTCAGCTGCTCCCCGGCAGGTCCCAAAGAGATGGCGGGCAGTCGTACCCCTCCTGATCCGCCCGAGGATGCAATGTCCTGAAACGAAGCCACTGAAAACGAGACAGAGCATCAGCAACGTCATTAACAACCCCCGGTACATGACATGCCCTGAACACCACATTAAGCGATAAACATTTTAGCACTAACCGTCAGAGCAGAGCTATTACCGGGAGAGAACTAGACGTTCATTTATTTATAACCACAACCGTACTCTCATTATCGGACCAAAACAAGATACGCCTGTTCGCCATCTCTGCACCCCATAGCTCCACTGCTACTACGATGGGGAACAACTCCAATAACGTCAGATTTTTATTAAAACCTTTTTCGTACCAATCCGCCGGCCAAACACCAGCCGACCACTTATGCTAAAAAACCGCCCCATAACCATGGGCCCCTGCCGCATCTGTGTACAGCTGCAGGTCCGCATTGCCCATTTCTTCCTCCATGAGACACGATATACCTTCATAATCTTTTAGGAAAGATTGCCACATCCTTAAATCATCTTTTAACGAACTGGGTAGTCTTATAAAATGGTGCGGCTGTTTTGCCCCTGCCGTTGCCATGGCCAACCTCCTAGAAAAACCCCTTCCCATAGGGAATATCCTGCATGCAAAAGCCAATTGACCTAACAAGGACTGTAAGTCATGCAACGTGACCTTTTTTGCGCATATGCTGCTGTTAATATCCTGTCTCAATTTTGCAATCTTGTCTTCCGGGAGGCTGAGAACCATCTTGCTCGTATCGATTTTTATCCCCAGGAAGGAGAGGCACCAACATGGGCCTTCCGTTTTGTCCTCCGCTAGAGGGAGACCAAACATGGCCATAAAAAACCTGAAAGAATTCAAAGTGTATAAACATAACGACTCATCCCGTGGACCGATGAACAAAAAATCATCCAAGTAGTGTATTACCGATGTGTTGCCTGTCTCAGACCGCACAACCCACTCTAAAAAGGAACTGAACATCTCAAAATAGCGGCATGAAATAGAGCACCCCATCGGCAAACACATGTCCACGTAATATAGCCCGTTCAATTGACACCCCAACAGGTGAAAACAGTCAGGATGAACCGGGAGGAGGCGGAAGGCTGATTCAATGTCAGACTTAGCTAACAAGGAAAACGGTCCCGCTTTTGAAACTAACTGCATAGCTCTGTCAAATGATATGTACGACACAGCCGCCTCCTCCCTAGAAATCCCATCATTGACTGATTCACCTGGAGGGAAAGACAAGTGGTGTATGAGACGAAATTTTCCCTGCTCTTTCTTTGGCACGATCCCCAGAGGGGAAATTCTGAGGTTCTCTAATGGTGGTTCCGTGAAAGGACCCGCCATTCGCCCCATGCTAACTTCCTTGTCTATTTTTTCCTGAGCAATTTCCGGTTGAGCTATAACAGACTTTAAATTTGAAGCAAACGTAGCAGCCGGCTGATAAACATGTGGTATATGAAAACCATGTGTAAAACCCTTAATGAGCATTTCTGCCTCCTGTCTCCTGGGGTACCTGTCTAACCAGGGGCGCATCCTTTGGACGTTCACCGGCGTCCTCTGGCTTACCTGCAGCAGCTGGTCTCGCGGGGTTCTTACTTCTCTTAAAGCAACGCAGCGCTGAGTGGGATCCCCCGCATATGGAGCATTCATGCTTGAATTTGCATGAAGCGAAAAACCGACAATGCCCTTCATTGAAGAGCCAACAAGCCCCTGGTCTGCGACCCGCAACTGCCGCCTGAGGAGGAGGCAAGAAAGGAATTCTGGGGCCTCTGCGTCATCATTAATTGTATCCATACATCCGTGGCCTTAGAGGACCAACCTATGTCTGGCCGAATAGCTAAACGGCGCCTGAATTCCTCGTCGTACCTCCACCATGCAGTTCCCCCGTGCAACTTATGCGCAGAATAAATTGTATCCAGATATGTAAATAATTCAAAGGCTTTTTCTGGTTTACTTTGACTCGCTATGCTCGCCAACACCGCGAAAGCCTGCAACCAATTTCCAAACGTTTTTGCCACTTTGGGCTTTTTATCATCACTTTTTTCAAACTTCCTCTCTTTATCAACTGTTAGCTGCTCTGGCGACACTAACGACCATATATCCACATATTCACATTTTTTTATTTTTTCTCTAACTTCATTTGATATATGTGTCCCCAGAGGAGCAACTCCACAAAAATACGAGTCCCTGAGCAACATGCCCGTGTTATCCAACGCCTGCACAGGCTGCGGCTCCGCCGCCCCTGGGACCTTAATCGGGACCTCAGCCCCACCCATTTTTTCCAAAACATTTTTCAGCATACCAAATAACTCGTCACCATTATCAGCGTTTTTATTCCATGCTTGTGCGCATGATAACTCACCACTCTGATGACCCGCTGACTGAACATCTGCATTTTGCGTTGTGGGCGGCGGAGAAACAACCGTTGTCGCCTCAACCGGTGTAGTCTTCCCGTGTCTCCTTCGGTCGAACGATCTGCTTCTCCGCCCACGTTGTCTGCTCACGCGTGACCTCCTACTGTATCTATCCACGGACTCCTCCGAGGAAGCCGAGGACGTGCGATATGCTGACCTACTTCTTCGTGCGCCTCGTGATCGATGTCTAGAAACCCTACTGCACGACCGTTGCCTATGCCTACTCCTTCTATCCCTATAATTCGTGCGTCTGTGGGAGCCAAGCCTTCTCTGCTTTCGTCTCCCCGACCTGTCAGATCCCGATTCGGAGCATGTGTCCGATCCACGGCCCCTTGTCCCACACCTATGGGCTCTGCCGGCGGAAACACATCTCTGTAATTGCTCACTGGCCCTATCCTGCGGTGTACCCTGAATGCACTCGAAAAAGTCTTCTTCACTATCGTCTGCAATCTGACTAAGTCCTGCATTGCTTGTGGGAACTTCCCCCTCCCCCCTGTCTCCTCTCATAACCGGCGTGTCCTTTACAACATTGGCAGATTTTCTGCCAAACCACCTAGCAAGCCTGCCAGGTGGTTTTGGAGAAACCTGTTGCTGCACTGCCTTCTGTTCCATGCCGCTGCTGTGACCCACCGCGCCATCTACGCGCGGGGGTGTGCGTTGCCTCACTACACCTGCCTGTCTGCTATGTTGCCCTGTGAGAAGGGAGGCCTGGCTGCCAGCCCGTCCTCCTTCATCGCGAACCGGCAGTGTCTCTCCTACACTACGCTGCTCGCTCACCTCGCCACGCTGCTGAGCCAGGTGACGAGACGGCGCCCTCCCCCGTTTTCTAGCTCTAGTGGGGGAAGGACTCAGCCGAGTAGGCGGACGGCACCTCCTTGCGGGCCGCTTGCCACTGGCTAACGGCTCAGACACCGCGCCATCCATTTGCTCAGACCCACCTCGTAGGAGCGGGGTTAGCCAGGCTGATCCTTCCTTCGCTATCTTCTCTTTTAAAAGCGCCAGCAGCGCTTGCTCTGCCATATTAGAGTGATGATTCCTCTGTAAAGCTTCACTAGCTGTAGAGGTTCCTTAACTCTGTCTGGAAAGCGGGAAAGAGGCTCACTACAGGAAGTAACCTCACTTATGTAATCTTAAACCCTCCCTCCCATGTGATTCCCTCGACCATTCATATCAGGAACCCACTCAGTGTGCTTTATGGGATACTTAAAGGAGACCTGACATCCAGTCAGTGGCTCCCCTGCTTAGACAGCCTGAGATCCCTAAAGAGGCTCCGTCACCAGATTTTGCAACCCCTATCTGCTATTGCAGCAGATAGGCGCTGCAATGTAGATTACAGTAACGTTTTTATTTTTTAAAAACGAGCATTTTTGGCCAAGTTATGACCATTTTCGTATTTATGCAAATGAGGCTTGCAAAAGTACAACTGGGCGTGTTGAAAAGTAAAAGTACAACTGGGCGTGTATTATGTGCGTACATCTGGGCGTGTTTACTACTTTTACTAGCTGGGCGTTCTGATGAGAAGTATCATCCACTTCTCTTCAGAACGCCCAGCTTCTGGCAGTGCAGATCTGTGACGTAACTCACAGGTCCTGCATCGTATCGGCACCAGAGGCTACAGTTGATTCTGCAGCAGCATCAGCATTTGCAGGTAAGTAGCTACATCGACTTACCTGCAAACGCCGATGCTGCTGCAGAATCATCTGTAGCCTCTGGTGCCGATGTGTCCTCGCTCGTCCGACACGATGCAGGACCTGTGAGTGACGACACAGCGTGATCTCTGGAGAACACGGCTGTGTCTGCACTGCCAGAAGCTGGGCGTTGTGAAGAGAAGTGGATGATACTTCTATACACAACGCCCAGCTAGTAAAAGTAGTAAACACGCCCCGATGTACGCACATAATACACGCCCAGTTGTACTTTTACTTTTCAACACGCCCAGTTGTACTTTTGCAAGCCTCATTTGCATAAATACGAAAATGGTCATAACTTGGCCAAAAATGCTCGTTTTTTAAAAATAAAAACGTTACTGTAATCTACATTGCAGCGCCGATCTGCTTCAATAGCAGATAGGGGTTGCAAAATTTGGTGACAGAGCCTCTTTAAGTGTATGGGCAGCTAAACTATTGTGGTGCATATTTATTTCAGTGGAGAGAGGGGAAAAAGACACTGCCAGGCACCCCTGGAAGAAGTTCATGTCCCTTTTTTCAACAAACTATTGGTTTGAAATGTTGAAATCTGCCATCAGGGGATTGTCAGGCTGCCCCTATACACATTATATTGTCCAATCTACCAAGCCAACTGTGATGTAATGTGTGTAGTTGGCTTTAGTATCAGTGTGGTTGACCAAAATCTTAAAGGACCAGTGTCACGAAAAAAAATTTTTTTAGATCAATTTGACTTTAGTGTGTTATTAAACATTTTTTTATTTATTTGTGTGTTTGTGTTTTACTTTTTTTTATTTTTTCACTTTTTCTTCCCTATGGGAGCTGCCATTTTTTTTTCCATTTCTGTATGTGTCGATTAACGACACATACAGACATGGAATACGGCACATACAGTCCCATAGTGAATGCGAACGGGGCCCGTTCCATCCACTATGCTGTACGCCGTCTGTGTGAGAACGGCGCATGCGCCGCTCCCACACAGTCCAAGTTGAACTGTGCGACGTCCGGCGCCATTTTCCTGTGGACCGGAAGTCGCGGCCGGACAGTAAGATTACTACTTCTGGTCGCGGCTTCCGGACTTGTGCACTTGGAGCGGCGATAGCAGAGGGAGCGGACGGACCGGAGGGAGCGGCGGCGGACGGAGCAGGTAAGTTATTTCTATGTATGTTCGTGTTTTAGTGTGTGTTTACTACTGTATGTTAACCTACAACACTGTGTGTTAGCTCAAAAAATGGCGACACACAGTGTAGGAGGTTTGACCGTTCAATCCCCTCGTTTCTCCCGGCACTAGCCAGGATAAAGGAAGGGGGATTCTGATAGCTCACTAGAGCGAGTGAGTTTTCTCAAATTTTGCAGCATAAAGCAATGTGGTTGCTTTACCACATGCAATGCTGCAATTTTGGGAATTGCTCCATCTAGTGACCAGCGCTGGGAAATATTATAAATTAGAATCTAATTTATAATATTTCCTAACTCGTGAAAAAAATTAAAAAAATTAGAACAGTGTTTAATCACCTATACACTAATTGTTTAACTAAAAAAAAAATACATTTTTTTCTAGCGACACTTTCCCTTTAAAAATATAATACGAATGTTTCCCTTTATTATCAGATACACGATATATGCCAAAGGCATTTCAACTATTCAAGAATTAACTCATGGAACATAGGCAGGTTTAAGAACACAACACATGTGTGTGTATATATATAGTCCAAGTAGTAGAGAGGAGAAAGTTCACGGCACTCACCATTTAAATCAGTAATCCTTCATTAGGTCGTATGCACATGATGCGTATTACGTGTGGATTTGCTGAACAAACTTTTAATACATAATACAGTACCAACAAAGTAAATGAGATTTCAAGAAATCTCATCTACACTCTGTGCTTTTTTTCTGCAGTTAAATTGACCTGCGGTGCATATTTTAAAATCTGCAGTCAATTTATCTTGCGTTTCCGCTTGCGAATTGTATTAGACTAGTTTTAAAAGAAAACACACCAAAATCCGCAGCATAAAAACGCACATATTTATGCACCAACTCTAAAAAAGCATTTAAAAACGCATCAAAAACTGACTATTAGGTGCAAAATTTACCTGTTAGGTTAAGGGTATGTGCACACACACTAATTACGTCCGTAATTGACGGACGTATTTCGGCCGCAAGTACCGGACCGAACACAGTGCAGGGAGCCGGGCTCCTAGCATCATACTTATGTACGATGCTAGGAGTCCCTGCCTCGCTGCAGGACAACTGTCCCGTACTGAAAACATGATTACAGTACGGGACAGTAGTTCCATGGAGAGGCAGGGACTCCTAGCATCGTACATAAGTATGATGCTAGAAGCCCGGCTCCCTGCACTGTGTTCGGTCCGGTACTTGCGGCCGAAATACGTCTGTCAATTACGGACGTAATTAGTGTGTGTGCACATACCCTAACTGTAACATGTGTGGTCGCTGACCACGAACTCCCTCCATCCAGTCAACGCCCTTCTCTCAAGAGATGTGTAAAGGATCTGCCAGGCACAGCTTCAGGGTTAACGCCCATAGATAATCAGTCTGCACCTGCTTCTATGTCTGTGAGACTGACTCCATCTTCCACCACTCAGAATGGCAGGCTTAGGAGTGGGAGAACCTATCACAGCCTGGCCAGACGGAGCTAGCTCCCGCCCTCTGTCTATTTATACCTGCCTTTCCTGTTCCTCCTTTGCTTGTGATTCTTCTCGTTTGGTTTCCTGGCCCTGCTGCAGCTTCTTGTACCATAGTCATGGCTTCATATTGACCCCGGCTTGCTGACTACTCTCCTGCTCTGCGTTTGGTACCTCGTACACTCCTGGTTTGACTCAGCTTGTTTACTACTCTTCTGCTCTGCGTTTGGCACCTCGTACTCTCCTGGTTTGACTCGGCTTGTTCAATCTCTTGTTGCTCACGGTGTTGCCATGGGCAACTGCCCCTTTCTCCCCCTAGCTCTGTGTACCCTTGTCTGTTTGTCTGTCGTGCACTTATTGAGTGTAGGGACCGTCGCCCAGTTGTACCCCGTCGCCTAGGGCGGGTCGTTGCAAGTAGGCAGGGACTGAGTGGTGGGTAGATTAGGGCTCACTTGTCTGTCTCCCCACCCCCGTCATTACATAATCACAAGCCCATACCTAGTCTACTCTGGTCCCTGACACCACTATGGACACCCTTGAGACCCTGGCTCAGCAAATGCAGGGTCTCTCCCTACAGGTCCAGGCCCTGGCTCAGAGGGTCAACCAGCCTGATGCTACCATGGTAGTCCCCCTCACCTCACCTCTTGAACCCCACCTCAAGTTGCCCGACCGGTTCTCAGGGGACCGGAAGACTTTTCTCTCCTTTCGGGAGAGTTGTACGCTCTATTTTCATTTAAAGCCCCACTCCTCAGGTTCTGAGAGCCAGCGGGTGGGTATAATTATGTCCAGGCTCCAGGAAGGGCCCCAAGAATGGGCCTTCTCCTTGGCTCCTAACACCCCTGAACTTTCCTCCGTTGATCTTTTCTTTTCTGCTCTCGGACTCATCTATGACGAGACTGACAAGACTGCTTTTGCCGAGAGTCAGCTGGTGACCTTACATCTGGGTAAGAGACCTGTTGAGGAGTATTGCTCTGACTTTAGGAAGTGGTGCGTAGCTTCTCGGTGGAATGACCCTGCCTTAAGGTGCCAGTTTAGGTTGGGTCTGTCGAACGCCCTGAAAGATCTGCTAGTTAGTTATCCCTCTTCTGACTCCCTAGACCAGGTTATGGCTTTAGCAGTACGACTTGACCGACGTCTCAGGGAACGACGACTTGAACGTCTTGATGTTTTCTCCTCTGACTCCTCCATGATGCCTCCCGAGGTTCCGTTGCTTCGTTCCACCCCGGAAGACTCGGAGGTACCTATGAAACTCGGGGCCTCCGTGTCCCCCCAACAACGTAGAGATTTCCGCAGGAAAAATGGTCTCTGCTTCTAATGTGGGGATGACAAGCATCAAGTGAACAACTGTCCTAAGCGTAAGAATGCAGCCGGAGAACTTCCGCGCCAAAGTGATCATCGGGGAGGTCACTTGGGCGCACAGGTATTTCCCGTAAATATGAAACGTAATAAAATCTTGCTTCCCTATCAGGTCTCTTTTGGTGTTAGGTCTGCTACCGGCAGTGCCTTCGTGGATTCAGGGTCTTCTGCTAATATCATGTCTGTGGAATTTGCTATGTCTCTAGCTATGCCTTTGATTGATTTGCCTAAACCTGTCCCGGTAGTGGATATCGACTCCACTCCTCTTGCTAATGGTTATTTTACACAGCATACCCCTGTTTTTGAACTCCTTGTTGGCTCCATGCATTTGGAGCAGTGCTCTGTACTGTTAATGCAGGGATTATCGTCCGATTTGGTTTTAGGCCTTCCCTGGTTGCAGTTGCATAATCCCACGTTTGACTGGAATTCTGGGGACCTTACCAAGTGGGGTAATGAATGCTTGACGTCATGTTTTTCTGTTAATTCTATTTCTCCCCCTGAGGTGGTGAACACGCTACCTGAGTTTGTTCAGGACGTCGCTGATGTTTTCTCTAAGGAGGCCTCCGAAGTGTTACCTCCTCATAGAGAATATGATTGCACAATCAATTTGGTACCAGGAGCTAAGCTCCCTAAGGGTAGGATATTTAATCTCTCTTGTCCCGAACGTGAAGCCATGAGAGAGTATATCCAGGAATGCCTGGCCAAGGGTTACATTCGCCCCTCTACTTCTCCGGTAGGTGCTGGCTTCTTCTTCATAGGGAAGAAGGATGGTGGTCTTAGGCCATGCATTGACTACCGAAGCTTGAATAAGGTCACTGTAAGGAACCAGTATCCCCTTCCTCTGATTCCTGATCTCTTTAATCAGGTTCAGGGGGCCCAATGGTTCTCTAAGTTTGATCTACGGGGGGCTTATAACCTTATCCGCATTAAAGAGGGGGATGAGTGGAAGACTGCATTTAACACGCCCGAAGGTCATTTCGAATACCTCGTCATGCCCTTTGGGTTGTGTAATGCTCCCGCGGTCTTCCAGAATTACATAAATGAGATTTTAAGAGACTGCCTGGGGTTATTTCTTGTAGTGTACCTTGATGACATACTTGTGTTTTCCAAGGACTGGTCCTCCCACATTGAGCATGTCAGGAAGGTGCTCCAGGTCCTTCGGGAAAACAAACTGTTTGCAAAGACCGAAAAATGTGTGTTTGGGGTGCAGGAGATACAATTTTTGGGCCAAATCCTCACTCCTCATGAACTCTGCATGGACCCCGCCAAGGTCCAGGCTGTGGCAGAATGGGTCCAACCTGCCTCCCTGAAGGCGTTACAGTGCTTCCTAGGGTTCACGAATTATTACAGGAGGTTTATTGCTAACTTCTCGGTCATCGCTAAGCCTCTTACGGATCTCACTCGCAAAGGTGCTGATCTCCTCCACTGGCCTCCTGAGGCTGTCCAGGCTTTTGAGGTCCTTAAGAAGTGCTTTATCTCGGCCCCGGTGCTGGTTCAGCCCAACCAAATGGAGCCATTTATCGTAGAGGTTGACGCGTCCGAGGTGGGAGTGGGGGCTGTCTTGTCCCAGGGTACCAGGTCCCTCACCCATCTCCGTCCCTGTGCCTACTTCTCCAGGAAGTTTTCACCCACTGAGAGTAACTATGATATTGGCAACCGCGAACTCTTAGCCATTAAATGGGCATTTGAGGAGTGGCGCCACTTCCTGGAGGGGGCTAGGCACCAGGTAACGGTCCTTACCGACCACAAGAATCTGGTTTTCCTAGAATCTGCCCGGAGACTAAACCCGAGACAAGCTCGTTGGGCGTTATTTTTTACCAGATTCAACTTTGTGATTACCTATAGGGCTGGGTCTAAAAATGTTAAGGTTGATGCACTGTCACGGCTTCATGGCCAGCCCTCCTTCGGAGGAAGATCCTGCTTGTATTTTGCCTCCAGGTATAATCATTTCCGCTATTGATTCTGATTTAGTCTCTGAAATTGCGGCTGATCAAGGTTCAGCTCCCGGGAGCCTTCCTGAGAACAAGCTGTTTGTTCCCCTGCAATTCCGGCTAAGGGTACTTAGGGAAAATCATGACTATGCACTATCTGGCCATCCAGGCATCCTGGGTACCAAGCACCTCATTGCCAGAAATTATTGGTGGCCTGGGTTGCCTAAAGACGTTAAGGCCTACGTCGCCGCTTGTGAAGTTTGTGCTAAGTCCAAGACTCCCAGGTCCCGACCAGCGGGCTTACTATGTTCTTTGCCCATTCCCCAGAGACCTTGGATTCATATCTCCATAGATTTTATCACCGATTTGCCTCCATCTCAAGGCAAGTCGGTGGTGTGGGTTGTAGTAGACCACTTCAGTAAGATGTGCCACTTTGTGCCCCTCAAAAAACTACCCAATGCTAAGACGTTAGCTACCTTGTTTGTCAAACACATCCTGCGTCTCCATGGGGTCTCTGTCAATATTGTTTCTGATAGAGGGGTACAATTTGTTTCATTGTTTTGGAGAGCCTTCTGTAAAAAGTTGGAGATTGATCTGTCCTTCTCCTCTGCCTTCCATCCTGAAACTAATGGCCAAACTGAGAGGACTAATCAGTCTCTAGAACAATATTTAAGGTGTTTTATCTCTGACTGTCAATATGATTGGGTCTCATTCATTCCCCTCGCCGAATTTTCCCTTAATAACCGGGTCAGTAACTCATCAGGGGTCTCCCCCTTTTTCTGTAATTTTGGGTTTAATCCACGGCTCTCTTCCGTTTCACCTGGTAGCTCCAACAATCCCGAGGTAGAGGTCGTTCATCGAAAACTGTGCACAGTCTGGGCTCAGGTTCAGAAGAACCTAGAGGCGTCCCAGAGCATATAAAAAACTCAGGCAGATAGAAAACGTTCTGCTAACCCCTTGTTTATGGTCGGGGATCTGGTGTGGCTATCGTCTAAAAATTTGCACCTTAAGGTCCCGTCCAAGAAGTTTGCTCCCCGGTTTATAGGGCCGTACAAGGTCATTGAAGTCCTCAATCCTGTCTCCTTCCGACTGGAGTTGCCCCCATCTTTTCGAGTACACGACGTGTTACATGCCTCCCTCCTTAAACGCTGCTCCCCGTCCTTGGCTCCCTCGAGGAAACCTCCGGTCCCTGTTCTCACCCCTGAGGGGGCAGAATTCGAGGTGGCCAAGATTGTGGACAGCAGGATGGTCCAAGGCTCCCTCCAGTACCTGGTCCATTGGAGAGGATACGGGCCTGAGGAGAGGACTTGGGTACCCGCTCGGGATGTTCACGCTGGGATATTGGTCAGGAGTAGAGATGAGCGAACTTTTCAAAAGTTCGGTTCGGCTAGTTCGCCGAATTTCACAAAAAAGTTCGATTCGGACCGAACTAGTTCGGACCGAACCTGTCACTTACGTGCGCCGAGCATGCTACTGTCTCGGGTGCTGATAGAGTTAATGGGCTGCACTAACTATTTCAGCAACCTTGACAGTACATGCTCGGCGCGCGGAAAATACAATTTAAATGTAATAAAAAAATAAAAATTATACGTTCGTACTTACTTTCCTCCTGTCCGGCCTCCAGCGATGACGTTTCATCCCTTTCGCCGCTGCAGCCAATCACAGGCTGTAGTGGCGGTCACGCACGTCAGGATGACGCTTCATCCCACGTGACCGCCTCTGCAGCCAATCACAGGCTGCAGCGGCGACATGGATGAAACGTCATCGCTGGAGGCCGGACAGGAGGAAAGTAAGTATGAACGTATTATTATTTTTTTTGGCATGTATGTATGTATGTTGTCATGTATGTATGTATGTATGTGCATGTGTGTATGTATATTGCATGTATATATTTGCATGTATGTTTGCATGAATGTATGTTTGCATGAATGTATGTTTGCATGTATGTATGTTGTCATGTATGTATGTTGTCATGTATGTATGTTGTCATGTATGTATGTATGTATGTATGTATGCATGTATGTTGTCATGTATGTATGTATATATGTGCATGTATGTTTGTATGTATATTTGCATGTATATATTTGCATGTATGTATGTTTGCCTGTATGTATGTATGTGCATGTATATTTGCATGTATATATTTGCATGTATGTTTGCATGAATGTATGTATGTATGTATGTTTGCATTTTATGTATGTTTGCATGTATGTTAGTATGTTTGCATGTATGTATGTATGTCGTCATGTATGTATGTTGTCATGTATGTATATATGTGCATGTTTGTATGTATATTTGCATGTATATATTTGCATGTATTTATGTATGTATGTTTGCATTTATGTATGTTTGCATGAATGTATATTTGCATGTATGTATGTTGTCATGTATGTATACATGTTTGTATGTATGTATGTATGTTTGTTTGCATGTATGTATGTATGTTGTCATGTATGTTTGCATGTTTTTATTTTTGCATGTATGTTTGCATGTATGTTTATATATATATATATGTGCATGTATGTAATTATGTTTGCATGTATATTTGTGCATGCTTGTATATATGTATGTATCTTTGCATGTTTGTATGTATGGTTTCATGTGTGTGTGTATGCATGTATGTATGATAGTTTGCATGTATGTATGTATGTATGTATGTTTGTTTGTATATATGTCTGTATGGCCATGTATGATACTGTCTGCTGGCGCCCTGTATCTAAGTCAACTTCGTGGCAGGCTTCTATACATGGTATAACAGTCAGTATCACACATTAAACTGAATCTAAGCCTACGACATGTTTTATTTCATTATTTTATTTTTTTTACAGGTTTGGTGTTTGGACTACGTCGGTTTCGAGGACTACTTCGATGACGGTTTTTTTTTCTACAATAAAATGGTTAATGAGGGTTGTGTTGGGGGTGCTTTATTTCAATAAAATATTTTATCTATATCTTTGTCTTTTTCTTTTAAAATTTTATTACTACCACTTTAGTAATGGCCGCTGTCTGAGTGACAACATCAATTACTAAGGCGAGGCTTAGTGTTAGCCGTTGCAGAGGCTAACACTAACCACCATTATTACCCCGGTACCCACCACCACCAGGGGTGCCGGGAAGAGCCAGGTACGATCCAGTACCCGACCATCTGTTGTGATGGTCGGGCTCTGGGGCGGCCGCAGGCTGGTATTATGAGGCTGGGAAGGGCCAAAAACAGTGGACCTTCCCACCCTTGTAATGCTAGGCTGCTGCTGCTGTGTTGTATCTGGCTGGTTATAAAAGTGGGGGGGACCCCACGTCATGGGGTTCCACCCAATTTATCATAACCAGCCACATACAACACAGTGTTATTAGCCTGGGAATGGACAAAACCAGTGGCCCTTCCCACCCATGTAATGCCAGACTGCTGCGGCCTTGTATATGGCTGGTTATTAAAAATGTGGGGGACCCAACGTCTATTGTTAAATTTGTTAAACGACGTGGGGTCCCCCCCATTTTTATAACCAGCCCGATACAACACAGCAGCAGCAGCCTAGCATTACAAGGGTGGGAAGGTCCACTGTTTTTGGCCCTTCCCAGCCTCATAATACCAGCCTACGGCCGCCCCAGTACCCGACCTTCACAATTGATGGTCGGGTACTGGATCGTACAAAGCTCTTCCCGGCACCCCTGGTGGTGGTGGGTACCGGGGTAATAATGGGTGGTTAGTGCTAGCCTCTGCACCGGCTAACACTAAGTACCGCCTTAATTATGGACGCTGTCAATCAGCCAACTGCCATTATCTAGGCACTAATAAAGTTTAAAAAAAAACACAAAGACAATTCTTTTTTATTGAAATAAGAAATCCCCAACAAAACCCTCGTTAACCATTTTATTAAAATTTGAAAAAAACGTAGATCTACGCAGTAGTCCAACGAATCGAAGATGTAGTCCAATCGGTAAATCAAAATCTGCAACAACATAAAAAAACAGTTATCAATGTGAACAATAACAATACTTCTACTCACCTACACACATATATACACAAACACACACACAAACAACCATACACAAACACACACATATACACAAACACACACATATAAACAAACACACCCATATATACACAAACACACACATAAACACACCCATATACACACATATACACAAACACACACATATACAAAAACACACACACACAAACATTACACACAAACATATACACATACACCCATATATACACACACATATATATACACAAACACACCCATATATACACAAACACACATAAACACAAACACACATATAAAAACAAAAACAGACAAAGACACATACCCAAACACACACACTGTTTCTTTTAAATGCTGCTGGGGAACCCGCTCGATCCACTATATAAGGCTGCCCTATAGTGCAGCATTTAAAAGAAACAGGATCCTGACCTGTCCATAGAGTTTAAGGCAGAACAGAGTATTTCAGGAGATGAGCGTGCAGATTCAGTGCTGCTGTGAACTCTGCTCTTACCATTACGTAGCTCTCAGTCTGTTACCACTCCTGTCCTCAAGAACACCTTCACATGATTGGCAAGTCACCACGTAATGGTAAGAGCAGAGTTCACAGCAGCACAGAGTATTTCAGGAGATGAGCGTGCGGATCTTGTGCGGGGTGGTGACTTGCCAATCATGTGAAGGTGTTATTGAGGACAGGAGTGGAGGAGAGGTAACAGACTGAGAGCTACGTAATGGTAAGAGCAGAGTTCACAGCAGCACTGAATCTGCACGCTCATCTCCTGAAATACTCTGTGCTGCCTTAAACTCTGTGGACAGGTCAGGATCCTGTTTCTTTTAAATGCTGCACTGTAGCGCAGCCTTATATAGTGGATCGAGCGGGTTCCCTAGCAGCATTTAAAAGAAACAGGATCCTGACCTGTCCACAGAGTTTAAGGCAGCACAGAGTATTTCAGGAGAGGAGCACGGCCGGCCACAGGCAGCCGGTCGTTTTTCCAAGCCGTGCTCCAATTATGCACACGACCGTAAAAACACCCGTTATTGCGGGTCGTAATTACGACCCGCAATAACGGGCTCATAGACTTCTGTTACCCACGGGTACCTTCCCGTTTTCTCACGGGAAGGTGCCCGTGCCGTTAAAAAAATAGAACATGTTCTATTTTTCTATTTTACGGGCCGTGCTGCTATAAAACTTAGGGTATGTTCACATGACAGCGTCCGTAACGGCTGAAATTACGGGGATGTTTCCACCTGAAAACATCCCCGTAATTTCAGCCGTAACGGCATGTGCAGGCGCTTGAACGCGGCGTTCATTACGGACATAATTGGCGCTGCTATTCATTGGAGTCAATGAATAACGGCTCCAATTACGGCCAAAGAAGTGACAGGTCACTTCTTTGACGCGGGCGTCTATTTACGCGCCGTCATTTGACAGCGGCGCGTAAATATACGCCTCGTCTGAACAGAAAAACGTCTGCCCATTGCTTTCAATGGGCAGATGTTTGTCAGCGCTATCGAGGCGCTATTTTCGGGCGTAATTTGGGGCAAAAAATCCCGAATTACATCCGTAATTAGTGTGTGTGAACACAGGGTATGTTCACACTCACTAATTACGGACGTAATTCGGGCGTTTTTGCCCCGAATTACGTCCAAAAATAGCGCCTCGATAGCGCTGACAAACATCTGCCCATTGAAAGCAATGGGCAGACGTTTGTCTGTTCACACGAGGCGTAATTTACGCGCCGCTGTCAAATGACGGCGCGTAAATAGACGCCCGCGTCAAAGAAGTGACCTGTCACTTCTTTGGCCGTAATTGGAGCCGTTATTCATTGACTCCAATGAATAGCAGCGCCAATTACGTCCGTAATGGACGCGGCGTTCAAGCGCCTGCATATGCCGTAACGGCTGAAATTACGGGGATGTTTTCAGGCGGAAACATCCCCGTAATTTCAGCCGTAACGGACGCTGTCGTGTGAACATACCCTTATAATGACAGCACGGCTCGTAAAAGCGGCCGGCTGCCCGTGGCCGGCCGTGCTCGTAATTACGAGTCGTAATTACGAGCACGACCCGTAAAATAAAAAAATAGAACATGTTCTATCTTTTTAACGGCACGGGCACCTTCCCGTGAGAAAACGGGAAGGTACCCGTGGCTAACAGAAGTCTATGGGCCCGCTATTTCGGGTCGTAATTACGACCCTTAATAACGGGTGTTTTTACGGTCGTGTGCATGAGGCCCCGTAATGACGGGTGGCTACATGTGTGCACCCGTCATTACGGCAGCGTTGCTAGGCGACGTCAGTAAATAGTCACTCTTCAGGGTGCTGAAAGAGTTAACTGATCGGCAGTAACTGTTTCAGCACCCTGGACAGTGACTACCGATCACAATATAGAGTGCCTGTAAAAAAAAAAAAGACGTTCATACTTACCGGGAACTCCCTGCTTCCTCCAGTCCGGTCTCCTGGCCGTTGCCTTGGTGACGCGTCCCTCGCGACATCCGGCCCGACATTCCTTGATGACGATGCAGCCCATGTGAGCGCTGCAGCCAATCACGGGCTGCAGAGACCTCTGCAGCCAATCACAGGCTGCAGAGGCCTCTGCAGCCAATCAGAGGCTGCCGCGTCAGAAAAGAAGGTCGGACTGGAGGAAGAAGAGGGACTCGTCCGCAAGACAACGACCAGGTACGTATGAAATGCTTTTTATTTTATTTTTAATCAGCAGCCTCTTTTCTCTATCAGTGATTGATAGAGACAAGTGGCTGCCGATTTGTATAATATTTTTGACCGGGTTCGGTCAAAACAGGTTCGGCCGAACCCGGTGAAGTTCGGATTCGCTGCAAACCGAACTTTTCCGGAAGTTCGGACTGAAACCGGGTTCGGTTGTCCCGGTTCGCTCATCTCTAGTCAGGAGGTTTCACCTTCGTTTCCCCAGTAAACCAGGTCCACTTAGAAAGGGTCCGGTGGCCCCTCATAAAAGGGGGGGGTACTGTAAAGGATCTGCCAGGCACAGCTTCGGGGTTAATGCCAATAGATAATCAGTCTGCACCTGCTTCTATGTCTGTGAGACTGACTCCATCTTCCACCACTCAGAATGGCAGGCTTAGGAGTGGGAGAACCTATCACAGCCTGGCCAGACGGAGCTAGCTCCCGCCCTCTGTCTATTTATACCTGCCTTTCCTGTTCCTCCTTTGCTTGTGATTCTTCTCGTTTGGTTTCCTGGCCCTGCTGCAGCTTCTTGTACCATTGTCCTTGCTTCATATTGACTCCGGCTTGCTGACTACTCTCCTGCTCTGCGTTTGGTACCTCGTACACTCCTGGTTTGACTTGGCTTGTTTACTACTCGTCTGCTCTGCGTTTGGCACCTCGTACTCTCCTGGTTTGACTCGGCTTGTTCACTTCTCTTGTTGCTCACGGTGTTGCCGTGGGCAACTGCCCCTTTCTCCCCCTAGCTCTGTGTACCCTTGTCTGTTTGTCTGTCGTGCACTTATTGAGCGTAGGGACCGTCGCCCAGTTGTACCCCGTCGCCTAGGGCGGGTCGTTGCAAGTAGGCAGGGACTGAGTGGTGGGTAGATTAGGGCTCACTTGTCTGTCTCCCCACGCCCGTCATTACAAGATGTCTGCACATACGGCCGACCTGCTCAACAGTGACCACCAGGGTGCGCTAACGAGCTCAGTCCAGACTTAAGAAGCCAGAGCGCACGCATGTTGGTGATTGCGCTAATTGCTCCAGATCACCCTGGGCTATAAGAAGGTCCCAGCCCCATCCTCCCACGCCTGAGCTTTGTTGTTGTATTCCAAGTCTGTCTTGCAAATGGTCCCCTATTGTTTCCTGCTCCCAGTTTTCCCTGTTTCTGTATCCTGTAACCTGTATCCTGATCTAGTGCCATGCTTAGCTGTAGCCTTGCTGTGCTGTATACCACGCCTGTCCTGCTTCTCCACACCTGACCTCTGCTTGCTGCCTAATTCCTGCCAAGCCTGCCTTGCTACTGTCCGAGCTGCCACAGGTACCCTATATAAACTATAGACTCTGACCTGCGCCCTGTTGGCCAGCTGCCATACCGCCAAGGTGGTATGGCCCAGTGAGTCCACGAACCCTACGTGACCGTAAGCTCAGTCCATGGACCCCGCTGGTCGATCCAAGACCATGACGACGTCAAAAGAGATGCGGGCGGATATGCTAGACCTCCGGTCTCGACAGGATCAACTCCTCCAGGCTTTGAACATTCTTGCACGTTGGCAGGAGGCACGAGCTGCCGTTCCTCCTACTACACCTCCTGGCAGTGTTTCTCCTCACACTACACCTCCTGGCAGTGTCGACCCGCGTTTTTCTTTGCCAATTCCAGACCGCTATGATGGAGATGCAGGTACCTGTCGTGGATTTTTGAACCAGCACCAGATCCACTTCAGCCTGTATACTAGGACATTTTCGTCTGATGGCGCAAGTGTCGCTTTCATCATCTCGCTCCTCACTGGCAAGGCTCTTGCATGGGCGAAGACACTATCTGGGAAAGACAAGGACCAGAGACCCGTGATTTCCAGGGCTTCCTCCGAACTTTTCGCATGGTGTTTGGGGAGCCTAGACGGGTCTCATCTGCAGCGGCTTCCTTGATTAACCTACGCCAAGGAGACACCTCCGTGAGCGAGTGTGCCATCCACTTCCGCACCCTGGCGGGAGAACTGTTATGGAACAATGAGGCCCTGGTGGCTGCATTCTGGGATGGACTGTCTCCTAAAATTAAGGACGAACTTGCCGCTCGAGACCTACCATCTACCCTGGATGACCTCATCCTTCTGTCCCCCGGATTAATATGCGGATCCGAGAACGCCTCCAAGAGTTTCGTCGGGAGGGAGGCCTTCCGAGTCTGGTCCCTGCTTTGCAGCAACACCTGCTGTCCTCAGATATCGATCCTCCTAAGGAGTCTGTGATGATGGACCAGTGTAAGCGATCCACCCAGGAGAGACAACGCAGACACACTTCGGAACTCTGTCTATATTGCGGCCCCGGTGGCCATCTTGTGCGCCTGTTTCCCCTTGGGTAAGAAAGGAATTCTGTCTAAATTGTCCATACTTGTGACCATAGTGTCCGACGAGAGAACGCTTCAGGTCTCTGCATATCTGGACTCTGGATCCGCTGCTAATTTCATCCATAGAGACCTGGTGGATCTTCTTCAATTACCCACCACCCCACTGGAGAGGCCGTTCATGGTTGCATCAGTGAATGGACTACCTCTGCCAGACCCAGTTATAGCTGTGACCAAGCCTCTGAGGCTCCAAGTGGGAGCTCTTCACTCCGAACTCCTGTCGTTCTATGTCCTATCCAAAGCCGTTAACCCTGTGTTGCTGGGCCTGCCTTGGCTCCTACTACATGCCCCAGTCCTGGACTGGAATTCTGGAGAGTTTCTCCCATGGGGCCCTGAGTGTCAAAGCCGATGCCTGGTGCGGATTCGTTCGGCTCAGCCTTCGCTGCCTCGGTCATTGGCAGGATTGTCAGGTCATTATCCTGCATTTGCGGACGTCTTCAGCAAGAGGGAGGCGGAGACATTGCCTCCACACCGGGTGTATGACTGCCCTATCAAGCTGACTCCTGGTCCATCCGTTCCTCGTGGTAAGGTATATCCTCTCTCCTTGCCAGAGGATCTGTCCATGTCCGCAGGGGCCGGGTTCTTCTTCGTCAAAAAGAAGGATGGTTCTCTTCGTCCTTGTATTGACTACCGAGGTCCCAACCAGATCAAGGTGAAAAATAAATATCTGTTGCCACTAATCTCAGAAGTGTTTGATCGTATACGTGGTGCCAAGATTTTTTCCAAACTAGACCTGCGTGAGGCTAACAACCTACTCCAGATTCGCTAGAGTGATGAATGGAAGACTGCATTTAACACCTGTGATGGACACTATGAATATCTAGTAATGCCCTTCGGCCTGTATAATGCTCCCGCGGTCTTCCAGGAGTTTGTTAATTACATTTTCCGTGACCTCCTCTATGTTTGTGTAGTAGTCTACCTTGATGATATCTTGATTTTTTTCTCCAGATCCTATGATGCATCAGAGACATGTCCGTCAAGTTTTGCTGCGGTTAAGGGAGAATCATCTGTATGCTAAGTTGGAAAAGTGCGTGTTTGAAAAAGATGCTCTACCCTTCCTGGGCAATATCGTCTCGTATCGAGGTCTCGAGATGTATCCTGAAAATGTAAAGTCTGTCCTGGAATGGCCACGCCCTCAAGGCTTGAGGGCCATACAGCGCTTTTTGGGATTTGGTAATTTTTACAGGCAGTTTATTCCGAACTTCTCCTCACTAACTTCTCCCATCTCTAACCTTACTAAGAAGGGTATGAACGCCAAGGTGTGGACTCCTGAGGCAGAGTCCGCATTCAATAGCTTGAAGAGCGCCTTCACGTCAGCCTCTATCCTCCATCATCCGGATGTCTCTCTGCACTTCTCGTTGGAGGTGGACGCATCCTCTGTCAGTGCTGGTGCACTCCTGTTCCAGACAGGTCCCAAGGGCAAGACAAGGGTATGTGGATACCTTTCCAAGCTCTTCTCTTCCGCAGAACGCAACTACTCGATTTGGGATCGGGAGTTACTGGCTATTAAATTGGCTCTGGAGGAGTGGAGACATCTACTAGAGGACGCAGCTCATCCGATCTTGCTTTTTACGGACCCAAATCTGACCTACCTCCAGACGGCCCAACGGCTGAACCCTCGTCAGGCCAGGTAGTCACTGTTTTTTGCAAGGATCCAGTTTGAGCTTCATTATCGCCCGGCCGACAAGAATATGAGGGCCGATGCCTTGTCCAGGTCTTTCGAGACACAAGACACCATTCAGAGTCCACAGAACATTATCAATCCATCTTGCATTGTCTCGGTCAATCCCCTGCAAATTGGGGACAATCCCCTGGGAGGACTTTTGTGCGCCTGGCTGATCGTGGAAGAATCCTCCGCTGGGGTCACTCCTCTAGACTGGCAGGTCACGCGGGGTTATGTAAGACCCAGGATTTGATTGCTCGTAATTTCTGGTGGCCCACTCTGCCAAAGGATATTGTGGACTTCATTTCTTCCTGTGCTGTATGTGCAGCCAACAAGGCCACCCACTCCAGACCTGCTGGCATGCTCCAGCCATTACCTGTGCCCAATGCTCCCTGGCAGCATATAGCGATTGACTTTATCACAGACCTGCCTCTCTCTGCTGGATGCAGTGCTGTCCGGGTGGTGGTGGACCGATTTTCGAAGATGGCCCACTACGTTCCTCTGACCAGTCTTGCTTCTGCTCCTCAGTTGGCCAAGTTATTTATCCAAACACATCTTCCGCGTGCACGGCTTGCCGCAGCATATTGTGTCTGATCGGGGGGGGTTCAGTTTACTTCGAGGTTCTGGACAGCCCTCTGCGGACTTCTTAGCATGAAGTTGGACTTTTCTTCTGCCTACCATCCTCAGTCTAATGGTCAGGTCGAGAGGATCAACCAGATTTTGGAGAACTACCTCGCCACTTCATCTCCAAGCAGCATGATGACTGGGTGCAGCTGCTCCCATGGGCGGAGTTCTCCTACAATAATCACACCAGTGAGTCTACTAGTAATACACCGTTCTGCATTGTCTACGGCCTGCACCCACAAATTCCTCTTCCGTTGCCTGATACTTCCGAGGTACCCGCAGCTGACTTTTTGAAGAACTGGCAGCAGACTCGATCCTCCATCCTAATGGCAGTGGACCGCATGAAACGGAAGGCTGACTCAAGGAGAAGAGAGCCTCCTCGGTTTCTTCCTGGCACTAAGGTATGGCTGTCATCCAGGAATATCCGACTGAGGGTGCCGTCATGTAAATTTGTCCCCAGGTTCCTTGGACCATTCGAGGTTCTGCAGCAGATCAACCCTGTCGCCTACAAGCTTCGGCTGCCTCCTACCCTCAGGATTCCCAACTCTTTCCATGTCTCCCTCCTGAAACCGGTGATCCTAAACCGCTATTCCAAGACTCCCAGCCCTGCGGTTGCCTCCAGCGGCCCTTTGGACATCTTCGAGGTCAAGAAGATCTTGGACACCAAGAGAGTGAGAGGAAAGACTTTTTATTTGGTGGATTGGAGGGGGTTGGTTCCGAAGAGAGGTACTGGGAGTCAGAGGAGAACCTCAATGCCCCTACTCTTCTGAAGAAGTTTCTCTCTCACTCTGGTCCCAAGAAGAGGGGGTGTAAGAGGGGGGATACTGTAATGTCCGTGGCTGCGGGCTGTCAGCTCCAACCTCTCCCTGATAGCCGCAGCCACGAGTCAGCAAGCACTGGCCCCAGCCTCCTCCGCAGGAGATGCCAGCACTCGCATCCACTCACCTCTGCCGGATCCCGCTCTTAAAGGGGCAGCGCGCGCACCTCATGGACGAACTTTGACCTGTGAGTACCCTGGATTATAAGAGGGGTGCAGCCCCCTAGTTCTATGCCTGAGCATTGTTGTGTCCCCTAAGTTTGTCTATGTGATGGCCTCCTAGTTGTTTCCTGTTCCAGTCCCTGTACCTATACTTGTTTCCAGTTCCTGTTCCTAGCAATCCATACCTTCCTGGTTTAGCACGGAGTCGTGCCAAAGTCGTGTCGTGCTGCATCCACGTCTGACCTGCTTCACATGGCCTGACGTCCGCCTGCTACTTAGTCCAAGCCGAGCTGTCCCTGCCGCTGTCTGAGCTGCCACAGGTACCTATAAGAACTATAGACTATCACCTGCTCCTTGCTGGCCAGCTGTCTTACCGCCACGGCGGCACGGCCCAGTGGGTCCACAGACCCTTCGTGACACATCCTGTATCCGCTGTCAAGATGTGTGATTGAGTGGTTGCATCTCTTAATCTTTTAAAAGGTGTGTTGGTGGCTATCGTTGACAATGTCCTAATTGGTGTATTTGTTGTAGCATTCCTTTGAAAATAATTTCTGTTCACACCAATTTTTACATGTTTCACTTCCATTACTTGGAACTTGCATCTTTTTGCATTGAGGTACCGGTAGAAACATGTGAAATGCTGTGTGTGGATGTAGAAGCCATAGATAATTCCATGCATTGGGTTGCCAACGAATAATTGTGTTCATGTTCTATACGTTTCCGTTTACATGGTGGAGACTCTGTTTTCTGATAAGGAAATATAGTTGGAATTGCATTATTCTTCAACCTTCGTAGCTTTTTTTCCGACTTATGCACATAACAGTCTTGTTCAAAGTGTTTTGAACATAGCCTAAAGAAATCTTGTTTTTTGCCTTCCAAAATTTTTTGTGAGAGTGCATCAATATTTTCCAACGATTGTCTTGCCTGTTTGAGCCAAACTTTTATCTTTTCAATGTTGCCAGGAAAAACATGCAGTATCACTCCTTTAGAGTAAATTGCTCTATGAGACCGGCTGTCACAACCAGACACAATGCAAGATGGCAAATCTGTCAAAAAATAAATTCCAAGATTACGGCATGAGAAAACATAATTCCTTTAATAAAGGGTGATTATCATCAATAAAGAGATGTAATACCGACAATAAGGTATTTAGTGTGTGCAACGATATTTATAATTCAAAATTAGCTTTGTCAGTTCGTGTTTTCTATGCGCAAAATGAAAAGTAGTCTAGTGTAATAATTGACCCATATCTCTCCCAAGCTGACAAACCAAAAACCAAGAAACCACAAAAAGTTGAGAAATGCGCTTTCTCTGGCTCCCATTGATGTCAATGGGAGGTCAGAGGCGTTTACGGCCGAAGATAGGCCATGTCCCTTCTTTTTCCTGCAAGGCGTTTTTTCCAATGGGGAAATCCATGGGAGGTATTTTAGGCCATTTTTTTATGCCGTTTCCGAATCAAAAATACATCAAAATAATCTCTGTGAACTCCCCCTACGGGTATGTTCACATGCAGTGTTTTCAGACGTAAATATGGCGTTTTACGCCTCAATTTACTACTGAAACAACAACCCTAATACGCCTACAAACATCTGCCCATTGCTTTCAGAGCCTTTGTTTTATGCATCGCTGTCAAAATACGGCGCGTAAAATGACTTTTTGTCAAAAGAAGTGCAGGAGACTTCTTGGTACGTTTTTGGAGGCGTTTTTCATTGACTCCATTGAAAAACACCTCCAAAAACGGCCGTAAAAAACGCGCGTTGTTAAAAAAAAGTCTGCAAATCAGGAGCTGTTTTCAGGCGATTTTGATCACTGCGTGTGAACTCCCCCTAAAAGTGTTCCATAAATATTGACTGTGGTTGGTGGCAGCTATATATCATGTGGCTAGTTATGTTTGGAAAATGTAAAAAAGTTTCTAGGTAACGGTTCAGCACGGGGAATTGACTGTTCACCAAGGCTGAAAAATAAAGTGTCTTCTGTGACCAGGGGCGTAACTAGGAAAGACTGGGCCCCATAGCAAACTTTTGACTGGGTCCCCCCTCCCCTGGGTGTCACACAACCCCCCCCCCCCTTGTAGATAGTGCCTTCTTTACAAACCCCCCCTTTTGATAACGCCATACAGCCCCCTCTGTAGATAACGCCATACAGCCCCCTTTGTAGATATCTACAGAGGGGGCTGTATGGCGCTATCTACAGAGGGGGCTGGATGGCGTTATCTACGGGGGGCTGTATGGCGTTATCCACGGGGGGCTGTATGGCGTTATCTACGGGGGGACTGTATGGCGTTCCCTACAGGGGGTATATGGCGTTCCCTACAGGGGGGACTGTATGGCGTTCCCTACAGGGGACGACGACTGTATGGCGTTCCCTACAGGGGGGGGCTGTATGGCACTATCTACAGGGGGGCTGTATGGCACTATCTACAGGGGGGCTGTATGGCGCTATCTACAGGGGGGGCTGTATGGCGCTATCTACAGGGGGGCTGTATGGCGCTATCTACAGGGGGGCTGTATGGCGCTATCTACAGGGGGGCTGTATGGCGCTATCTACAGGGAGAACTGTATGGCGCTATCTACAGAGGGGGCTGTATGGTGCTATCTACAGGGGGAACTGTATGGCGCTATCTACAGGGGGGCTGTATGGCGCTATCTACAGAGGGGGCTGTATGGCGTTATCTAGAGGGGGGGCTGTATGGCTTTCCCTACAGAGGGGGCTGTCTGGCGTTATCAACAGGGGGGACTGTATGGCGTTACCTACAGGGAGTCTGTATGGCGTTCCCTACAGGGGGGTCTGTAGGGAACGCCATACAGCCGCCCCCTGTAGGGAACGCCATACAGCCCCCCCCCGTGGGGAACGCCATACAGCGTCCCCCCCCTGTAGGGAACGCCATACAGCGTCGTCCCCCCTGTAGGGAACGCCATACAGCGTCGTCGTCCCCTGTAGGGAACGCCATACAGCGTCGTCCCCCCTGTAGGGAACGCCATACAGCGTCCCCCCCGTAGGGAACACCATACAGCGTGTGTCCCCCTGTAGGGAATGCCATACAGCATCCCCCCCCTGTAGGGAACGCCATACAGCGTCGTCCCCCCTGTTGGGAACGCCATACAGCCCCCCCCTGTAGGTAACGCCATACAGCGTCCCCCCTCCCAAAAAAATTCGACCTACACTGTGCTAATAAAAGACATGTATCCCCTATCCACAGGACAGGGGATACATGTGTGATCGCTCGCAGCGATAGGGAGAACGGGGGACTGAAAGTCCCCCCAAGTTCTCCATGACTAACCTCTGACTTCCGGCGTCTGCGCACAAGCGGGACCGGCGCTCCATTCATTTCTACGGAGCTGCCGACACAGACCCCGGAAGTCCGAGGTTTGTGATGGAGAACTTCAGGGGACTTTCAGTCCCCCGTTCTCCTTATCGCTGCCAGCGATCACACATGTATCCCCTATCCTGTGGATAGGGGATACATGTCTTTTGCTTAATGGCAGAGCGGGGAGATACCTCCCTGCTCTGCCGTAGTGTTCAATGGTGTCGCGCTGTAGCAGCCATAGCGGCTGCTAGCGGAGCCTCCGGCCATGGTGGGGGCCCGTGCCGGCGGGCGACACGGGCCCCCTCATGCCGCGGGCCCCGTAGCAGCCGCTACTGCTGCTACGGCGGTAGTTACGCCACTGTCTGTGACACTATCACTGCAAAACAGTCAATAGTCGCAGTGCCAGACAGTTTCACCATCTCCATGGCTTTGGAGAGCAGATTTGTGTGACTTATCCAAAATGACTTGTATTTTGCCTGGAATAGAGATAGGGAATGAAAGACAAGAACATTTCTAAACCAATTTCTATTTTATTGATGAAACCCTAAGTGGCTTCCAAAGTAACACATAAAATGTCTTTCATCACAAATATATGCATTACATCCAGGACAAAAAATTATTTTGTTCTGTAGTTACAAATAAATTGTACATAAAAAAAGGCAACAGTGACGGGTAGGGACAAACACATAGAAAAAAAAATTGGAAGAAGAAAGCGTAAAATACATTCAGATTGGTTAGGAGACAACATGGAAATGTGTACTGTAGTCCTTGAGTCAAATAGTCCGTAGTGAAAACATTGCTGGTGAAAACACGCAGACGTCAACGGCCATCACATTGTAATTAGCAGCAGGCCAAAACACCTTGCATTGTCTCATCATCCGACCGGACCTTCATATTGTATTTCACAACGTTACAGCCAATCATGTGTCATGTCAAAGTAATATTTCCTAGAGAAGAATGAAATAACAAATTTATAATTGGTTTTATCCCCTTCAAGCGGTGAAATATGCGCAACATGGTAGGTTGTGAAAAATGCGTTCCCTGTCTCACCACTCCGCTACTTTTCAAGTTCACGAAGATGAGCCGCACGAAGCAAAGTTTTACCGGACCATGGCAGGAAGTTGTTGTTTATTATGTGTTACCAATGTGTGTTTCATGTTTGTTTCTCTCAATGCATTCTCTAAAATTCAGTGAACTCCCTTGGACCTGTCTTACTTACTTTCTGAAATTCCTGGGTACTGCTGCTCAAAATGTCCTGTACGTCCACGCCGTGGTAAGCCGCTCCGCTTGCTGCTGCCGCTGCTGTCGTCTGGATCTGATGTGCACAGTCGCGGTCCTCAAGGTCTTCACTCTTGACTGGCGCGGTCCTTCTCCTAAAAGAACACTAAAAAAGAAAAAAAAAATACAAATAAACCAATTAGCTAAAGATTATTTTGAGAATTCTAACACACCGCCGCTTCTCAGTCAACTACCCCACACTAAACACGCCATCGCTAATCACAACCCCCCCCCCCCACACACACACCAAACAAGCCCCCGCTTCTCTGCCAGCTATCTCACACCAAACACACCACTGCTAATCACAACACCGTCCACCACACATGCCACCGCTTCTCTCTAATCCCCCACACCAAACATGCAGACAGTTATCTTGCATCTCCCACACACCCAACCAGCAGCCACTACTAACCACCCCACCCACAAAAAAATAGCCCAACGCTACTTTGCCCTAACCCCCATTAGAGCGTCCGGCCAAACTTACACTATTCAAAATATGGGAACCTCCTTGCTGCCGCCGCTGTCTTCTGGATCTCCGCTTCTCAGCCGCACTCCTCAAGGTCTTCACTCTTGACTGGCGTGGTCCTTCTCCTCCTTCGAAAAAATAAAAATGTATATGATGCCACATAGCCTCCCTGTATATGATGCCACACAGCCTCCATGTATATGATGCCACACAGCCTACATATATACGATGCCACACAGCCCACATGTATAGGAGGCCACACAGTCTCCATCTATATGATGCCACACAGCCTCCCTGTATATGAGGCCACACAGCCTCCATCTATATGATGCCACACAGCCTTCCTGTATATGATGCCACACAGCCTCCCTGTATATGATGCCACACAGCCTCCATGTATATGAGGCCACAGAGCCTCCATGTATATGATGCCACACAGCCTCCATGTATATGATGCCACACAGACTCCCTGTATATGATGCCACACAGCCTGCATGTATATGATGCCACACAGCCTCCCTGTATATGATGCCACACAGCCTCAATGTAAATGATGCCACACAGCCTCCATGTATACGATGCCACACAGCCTCCATCTACATGATGCCACACAGCCTCCATGTATATGAGGCCACAGAGCCTCCATGTATATGATGCCACACAGCCTCCATGTATATGATGCCACACAGACTCCATGTATAAGAAGCCACACAGCCTCCCTGTACATGATGCCACACAGCCTCCCTGTATACGATGCCACACAGCCTCCCTGTATATGATGCCACACAGCCTCCATGTATATGAGGCCAGAGCCTCCCTGTATATGCCACACAGCCTCCCTGTATATG
The DNA here is from genome assembly GCF_050947455.1 of Rhinoderma darwinii. Taxonomy (NCBI): domain Eukaryota; kingdom Metazoa; phylum Chordata; class Amphibia; order Anura; family Rhinodermatidae; genus Rhinoderma; species Rhinoderma darwinii. The sequence continues at coordinate 121,142,505 of NC_134688.1, read as the reverse complement.
ATGCCACACAGCCTCCATGTATATGCCACACAGCCTCCATGTATAAGAAGCCACACAGCCTCAATCTAAATGATGCCACACAGCCTCCATGTATATGGTGCCACACAGCATCCATGTTTATGCCACACAGACTCCCTGCATATGAAGCCACACAGCCTCCCTGTATATGAGGCCACACAGCCTCCATGTATATGATGCCACACAGCCTCCCTGTATATGATGCCACAGCCTCCATGTATATGATGCCACACAGCCTCCATCTATGTGATGCCACACAGCCTCCCTGTATATGATGTAACACAGCCTCCATGTATATGATGCCACACAGCCTCCATTTATATGATGCCACACAGCCTCCATGTATATGCCACACAGCCTCCATGTATAAGAAGCCACACAGCCTCCATGTATAAGAAGCCACACAGCCTCCATGTATATGATGCCACACAGCCTCCATGTATATGATGCCACACAGCCTCCATGTATATGCCACACAGACTCCCTGCATATGAAGCCACACAGCCTCCCTGTATATGAGGCCACAAAGCCTCCATGTATATGATGCCACACAGCCTCCCGGTATATGATGCCACAGCCTCCATGTATATGATGCCACACAGCCTCCATCTATGTGATGCCACACAGCCTCCCTGTATATGATGTAACACAGCCTCCATGTATATGATGCCACACAGCCTCCATTTATATGATGCCACGCAGCATCCATGTATATGAGGCCACACAGCCTCCATGTATATGATGCCACACAGCCTCCATGTATATGATGCCACACAGCCTCCATGTATATGATGCCACACAGCCTCCATGTATATGCCACACATCCTCCCTGTATATGATGCCACACAGGCTCAATGAATATGATGCCACACAGCCACCCTGTATATGATGCCATACAGCCTCCCTGTAAATGATGCAACACAGCCTCCCTGTATATGATGCCACACAGCCTGCATGTATATGATGCCACACAGCCTCCCTGTATATGATGCCACACAGCCACCCTGTATATCAGGGGTCGGGAACCTATGGCTCGCGAGCCAGATATGGCTCTTTTGATGGCCGTATCTGGCTCGCAGACAGGGCTCCTACCTGTCTATGGGAGGGATGCACGTTGCAGCCGCACAGCTCAGTATAGTACACATGACTATGAGAGCGGGGCTGCGGCTGTGTAATTCAGCCACAGCCCCGCTCCTGAGTCCTGACATATGCGCGCGGGGTCAGCATCATGTGATGCGGCCGGCGCTGCACTAATGATCTGCGGCATTGAAGACAGAACATGGCGGGCGCGCTACAAAGCACCCCCATGTTGTCTTCAGTGCCTGAACTGCCGCTCATTAGTGCAGCGCCGGCCGCATCTCCTCATGCTGACCGCGCGCGCACTTCCTGTCAGGAGCGGGGCAATGGCTGTATTACACAGCCGCAGCCCCGCTCTATAATGGCGGAGATCAGAGAACCTCTCATCTCCGCCGTTATTCCCGTGAATGCTGCGATCACAGCTGACTGCAGCATTCAGGGGAAAGTGAGAAGGGGGGATGCCCCTGGATCGCATCACAGGGAATTCCTGTGACGCGATCGAGGGCCATACCATATATGGGCAGACAGCCCAGGGTCTATTGACGGACCCCAGGGCTGTCTGACCATATCTCTTGTTGTTAGGATATACCCAAGTATGTCCTAACAACTGCCTGTGTGCCATCTGTCCACAGGCTAATGTACTGGCACATATCTGATATATGTCAGTACATTAAAGTTTAAAAATAAAGTAAAAACAAAGTATGGTTACATTTTTAAAAAAATATACACCTTCACCTTTTTTACAATAAACATTAAAATAAGTCTCAATACATAAAATACACACATTCAGTAATGGCGCGGACAACAATGTTTTTGCATCATTTATGATGTGTACGCTGTAAAAAAATGAAATAAACACGGCTTTCATTCACTTATTAATGTGAGGCGCGAGGTGCGATGAATTTACCCTCCATGTTCCTCACATTAATAGTAATTAACCCCATCATGTACCTCGCCTATCTGCGCATGCGCGAGTTCAAAGAGACAGAGAGTCCTGGGTCCTGCCGCCGATGGCCATAGTGAAGCGCTCCTGCACGAAATGGTGAGTATATCTTAAATTCTATATTTTAAGGGTAAAAGTTGGGGGTCGTCTTATACGCCCAGTCGTCTTATACGCCGACATATACGGTAGTTCTTTGATGGCCTGATAAGCATTGGCGGCAGTGGTGAGCGGCAGGGAGCATGGACTACATTTCCCATAACTCCCTGCAAAGCCGCGCCGTCTGCAAGCACGCACCTGCGTCCCCTAGTGAAGCGGCATCTGCCTCCTCCCTTGTGTCTCCCTTGGACGTTCCAGAAACCCCTGGCTGTGCTGCTGCTTTGAAGGTGAACATTATAACATGGAAATTGTTACACAGCCTCATGGTCAGCAGCAGTGAGCTGCATCAATAAAGGGGCTGTGTAATACAGTGTGTCCCACCAACCCCCCCTTCCCACTTCACCCCTGAAAATAATCCCATATAATCCATAATATAGCCCCCCCCCCCCCAAAAAAAATAAAAATATGGCCTTAAAAAACATCTGCCACCCATATTACACTCTTGGGGGCTTTAAATTAATCTCTTGTGGGCATAAGAAACTGATTTAAAGGACCACTATCAGGGCAAAAATCTGTTCTGAGCGCTTTATTACAGCTCTGGAGGTCTCCCAGATGGGTCTGAGCCTCTCTTTTTTGTTCATTTTCTGTAAGACCAACACTTTTAAAAGGGCCACTGACAGATACAATTGCTCCAGCGGTCACTTAGTACACAAAGGAGTGTTCCTCTCTGCTGCACTAAGCCACCGCTGGACCTAAACAATAATTCGCTGTAAAATAATAAAATAGATAATTGACATAACTGACAATGCGTTGTGTGACATGTCCAACATTCCAGCTTCTTTCTTCTGCGAATGCCTCAAAGCTGGCATTCTCTCAACATCAGGTGGGAAGAATGCCAGCTTCCAGCCATGCGCAGGAAAAAGAAGAAGCCAGACTGCTGGACTGATGTCATGCATCGCAAGCTCACAATGTAAGTTATTTATTTAATTTTTTTACTGCTAATTACCATTGTTTCAGTCCAGTTGTGGCTTTATACAGCAGGGAGGAGCATTCCTTGCTGTACTAAGTGAACATTGGAGCGATTGATCTGTCAATGGCCCTTTAAACATATTGTACGGCTCTCGCGGAATTATATTTCAAAATATGTGGCGTTTACGGCTCTCTTAGCCAAAAAGGTTCCTGACCCCTGCTGTATATGATGCCACACAGCCTCCCTGTAAATGATGCAACACAGCCTCCCTGTATATGATGCCACACAGCCTCCATGTATATGATGCCACACAGTCTCCCTGTATATGATGCCACACAGCCTCCATGAATATGATGCCACACAGCCTCCATGTATATGATGCCACACAGCCTCCATGTATATGATGCCACACAGCCTCCCTGTATATGCCACACAGCCTCCCTGTATATGATGCCGCACAACCTGCATGTATATGATGCCAAATAGCCTCCCTGTATATGATGCCACACAGCCTCCATATATATGTTGCCACACAGCCTCCATGTATATGAGGCCACACAGCCTCAATGTATATCATGCCACACAGCCTCTATGTATATGATGCCACACAGCCTCCATGTATATGATGCCACACAGCCTCCATGTATATGATGCCACACAGCCTTCATGTATATGATGCCACACAGCCTCCCTGTATATGATGCCACACAGCCTCCATATATATGCCACACAGCCTCCATGTATACGAAGCAATACATCCTCCCTGTATATGATAACACACAGCCTCCATGTATATGATGCCACACAGCCTCCCTGTATATGATGCCACACAGCCTCCATCTATATGATGCCACACAGCCTCCATGTATATGATTCTACACAGCCTCCATGTATATGATGCCACACAGCCTCCATGTATATGATGCCACACAACCTCCCTGTATTTGATGCCACACAGCCTTCATGTATATGATGCCACACAGCCTCTCTGTATATGATGCCACACAGCCTCCATGTATATGAAGCCACACAGCCTCCCTGTATATGATGCCACACAGACTCCCTGTATATGATGCCACACAGCCTCCCTGTATATGATGCCAGACAGCCTCCATATATATGCCACTCAGCCTCCCTGTATATGAAGCCACACAGCCTCCCTGTATATGAGGCCACACAGCCTCCATCTATATGATGCCACACAGCCTCCCTGTATATGATGCCACACAGCCTCCATGTATATAATGCCATACAGCCTCCATCTATATGATGCCACACAGCCTGCCTGTATATGATGCCACACAGCTTCCATGTATATGATGCCACACAGCTTCCCTGTATATGAAGCCACACAGCCTTCATGTATATGATGCCACACAGCTTCCATGTATATGATGCCACACAGCCTTCCTGTATATGAAGCCACACAGCCTCCCTGTATATGATGCCACACAGCCTCCATTTATATGATGCCACACAGCCTCCATATATATGAGGCCACACAGCCTCCATGTATATGATGCCACACAGCCTCCATGTATATGATGCCACACAGCCTCAATGTATATGATGCCACACAGCCTCCCTGTATATGATGCCACACAGCTTCCATGTATATGCCACACAGCCTCCCTGTATATGATGCCACACAGCCTCCATATATATGCCATACAGCCTCCATGTATACGAAGCAATACAGCCTCCCTGTATATGATAACACACAGCCTCCCTGTATATGATGCCACACAGCCTCCCTGTATATGATGCCACACAGCCTCCATCTATATGATGCCACACAGCCTCCATGTATATGATTCTACACAGCCTCCATGTATATGATGCCAAACAGCCTCCATGTATGATGCCACACAACCTCCCAGTATTTGATGCCACACAGCCTTCATGTATATGATGCCACACAGCCTCTCTGTATATGATGCCACACAGCCTCCATGTATATGCCACACAGCCTCCATGTATATGAAGCCACACAGCCTCCCTGTATATGATGCCACACAGCCTCCCTGTATATGATGCCACACAGCCTCCCTGTATATGATGCCACACAGCCTCCCTGTATATGATGCCACACAGCCTCCCTGTATATGAAGCCACACAGCCTCCCTGTATATGAGGCCACACAGCCTCCATCTATATGATGCCACACAGCCTCCCTGTATATGATGCCACACAGCCTCCATATATATAATGCCATACAGCCTCCATCTATATGATGCCACACAGCCTGCCTGTATATGATGCCACACAGCTTCCATGTATATGATGCCACACAGCTTCCCTGTATATGAAGCCACACAGCCTTCATGTATATGATGCCACACAGCCTCTCTGTATATGATGCCACACAGCCTCCATGTATATGCCACACAGCCTCCATGTATATGAAGCCACGCAGCCTCCCTGTATATGATGCCACACAGCCTCCCTGTATATGATGCCACACAGCCTCCCTGTATATGATGCCACACAGCCTCCCTGTATATGAAGCCACACAGCCTCCCTGTATATGAGGCCACACAGCCTCCATTTATATGATGCCACACAGCCTCCCTGTATATGATGCCACACAGCCTCCATGTATATAATGCCATACAGCCTCCATCTATATGATGCCACACAGCCTGCCTGTATATGATGCCACACAGCTTCCATGTATATGATGCCACACAGCTTCCCTGTATATGAAGCCACACAGCCTCCCTGTATATGATGCCACACAGCCTCCATTTATATGATGCCACACAGCCTCCATATATATGAGGCCACACAGCCTCCATGTATATGATGCCACACAGCCTCCATGTATATGATGCCACACAGCCTTCATGTATATGATGCCACACAGCCTCCCTGTATATGATGCCACACAGCCTCCATGTATATGCCACACAGCCTCCCTGTATATGATGCCACACAGCCACCATGAATATGATGCCACACAGCCTCCATGTATATGATGCCACACATCCTCTCTGTATATGATACCACACAGCCTCCCTGTATATGATGCCACAAAGCCTCCATGTATATGCCACACAGCCTCCATGTATATGAAGCCACACAGCCTCCCTGTATATGATGCCACACAGCCTCCCTGTATATGATGCCACACATCCTCCCTGTATATGATTCCACACAGCCTGCATGTATATGCCACACAGCCTCCATGTATATGCCACACAGCCTCCCTGTATATGAAGCCACACAGCCTCCCTGTATATGATGCCACACAGCCTCCCTGTATATGATGTCACACAGCCTGCATATATATGATGCCACACAGCCTCCATGTATATGAAGCCTCCCCACGTACTGAACAAAAAGATACATTGCGGAACAGGGGAAGTAGGGACTCCTAGAATCATATATGTCTACGTTGCCTACAGCATCATGTGCATTAGTGCTGCCGCTACTAACAACCCCATCTCCGTATTACTACATGACATCGTTACTTACCGCCTTCCAGTTCGGATCTCCTCGTCTCGCTGGTCTCCTCGCCTCGCTGGTCTCCTCGCCTCGCTGCTCGCTGTACAACCTCCTACCACTGTGCAGTCGCTCAGAAAATGGCGGCACACAGTGTAGGACGTTTGAATACATTCAAACCCCTCCCTCTCCTGGCACTAGCCAGAAGAAGGGAGGGGGGATTGTGTGAGGACAATAGAGAGAGAGTGTCCTCCCCAACTTTGCAGCATAAATCAATGAGGTTGCTTTACCACATTGACCATGCTGCAATTTTGGGAACTGCTCTCTCTAGTGGCCATCACATGGAAATTTTATAAATTAGAATCAAATTTATAATATTTCTTGACTTGTGAAAAAATGTAAAAAATTAAAACAATGGGTATTCACTTAAATAATAATTGTTTAACTGAAAAAAAAAAAAAATAATCCAGCTAATTGGTTTAAGGGAATAGCTGGATGGCTGATGAGTATACTTCAAACTGTGTCCTAAATTATTTTGTTTTGCATACTTGGCTATATAGGCTTTCATTTGTTAATATGGCTAATGAACTGAAGAATAAGATTGTGTAAAAAGACTGTTTTGTTGTGTTTCTTTTATGTACCGTATCTATAAGGTTTAAAGAGGCTCTGTCACCACATTATAAGTGCCCTATCTCCTACTATAATGTAGGTGACAGCAGTGCTTTTTATTTAAAAAAACAATCTGTATTCACCACTTTATTAGCGATTTTAGATTTATGCTAATGAGTTGCTTAATGCCCAAGTGGGCGTATTTTAACTTTAGACCAAGTGGGCGTTGTACAGAGGAGTGTATGATGCTGACCAATCAGCATCATGCACTCCTCTTCATTCATTTAGGCAGTGTATAGGGATCATTTTAGATTGCTATGTGCTGTCTTATACTAATACATTAACAATACTGAAGTGTTTAGACAGTGAATAGACATTCCACGGGATGTCTACCCAGGAGAAACAACGCAGACGCACTTCTGGACTTTGTTTGTATTGCGGCATCGGAGGCCATATTGTGCGTCTGTGTCCCCAGAGGCCACAGAGACCCCATTGCCTAGGATTGTTTTTAGAGACAACCCTAGGTGGAACGGTACCTAATAGAGCATTCTGTTCCAAGCTGACTATTCCTGTGACCCTAGTATCCGGCATGAGGACGCATCAAGTTTCTGCCTATCTTGACTCTGGTTCTGCGGCAAACTTCATTCAAAAGGACCAAGTGGATCATCTTCAGTTGCCCACACTTCCCCTGGAGACATCTTTGGCTGTTGCCTTATGTAATGGACTGCCTCTGCCTGATCCCATTGTTTCTAAAACCAAGCCGTTGAAGCTCCAGGTGTAATGGCAGGGGGTAGGGAGACGGACAAGTGAGCCCTAATCTACCCGCCACTCTGTCCCTGCCTACTTGCAACGACCTGCCCTAGGCGACGGGGTACAACTGGGCGGCGGTCCCTGCGCTCAGTAAGTGCACGACAAACACGACAAACATACAAAGGAACACAAGCAAGGAAAAGGGGCCGTTGCCCACGGCAACACCGTGAGCAACCAGAGTGGTGAACGAGCTGAGTCAAGCCAGGAGTGTGCGAGGTACAAAACGAAAAGCAGAAGAGTAGTCGGTAAGCCAGGGTCTGTATGGAGCTGGATCAAAAATAGCAGGAGCTGTAGCTGGGCCAGGAATCCACAAGGAAAGAATCACAAGCACCGAGGGACAGGAAGTGCAGGCTTAAATAGACCGAGGGCGGGAGCTAGCTGAGTCTGGCCAGGTTACGATAGGCTCTCCCACTCCTAAGCCTGCCAGCCTGAATGGTGGAAGCAGGAGTCAGTCTCAGGGATGTATTCTCAGGTGCTGACTGATTAGTTCTGGAAGCTGTGCCTGGCAGATCCTTTACAGTACCCCCCCTTTTATGAGGGTCCACCGGACCCTTTCTAAATGGACCTGGCTTACTGGGGAAACGCAGGTGGAACCTCCTGACCAATACCCCAGCGTGAACATCCAGGGCGGGTACCCAAGTTCTCTCCTCGGGCCCGTATCCTCTCCAATGGACCAGGTACTGGAGGGAGCCTTGGACCATCTTGCTGTCCACAATCCTGGCCACCTCGAATTCCACCCCCTCCGGGGTGAGGATGGGAACAGGAGGTCTCCTCGAGGAAGCCAAGGACGGGGAGCAGCGTTTGAGGAGGGAGGCATGAAACACGTCGTGTATCCGAAAAGACGGGGGTAACTCCAGCCGGAAGGAGACAGCATTGAGGACCTCAATTACCCTATACGGCCCAATAAACCGGGGAGCAAACTTCTTGGACGGAACCTTGAGAAGCAAGTTCCTAGACGACAACCACACCAGATCCCCGACCATAAACAGGGGGTTAGCAGAACGTTTTTTATCAGCCTGAGTTTTTTGTACGCTCTGGGACACCTCTAGGTTTTTCTGAACCTGGGCCCAGACTGTGCACAGTTCCCGATGAACGACCTCTACCTCGGGATTGTTGGAACTACCAGGTGAAACGGAGGAGAACCGTGGATTAAACCCAAAATTACAAAAAAAAGGAGAGACCCCTGACGAGTTACTGACCCGGTTATTAAGGGAAAATTCGGCGAGGGGAATGAAAGAGACCCAATCAAATTGACAGTCAGAGACAAAACACCTTAAGTATTGTTCTAGAGATTGATTAGTCCTCTCCGTTTGGCCATTGGTTTCAGGATGGAAGGCAGAGGAGAAGGACAGATCAATCCCCAACTTCATACAGAAGGCTCTCCAAAACAATGAAACAAATTGTACCCCTCTGTCCGAAACAATATTGACCGGGACCCCATGGAGACGCAGGATGTGTTTGACAAACAAGGTAGCCAACGTTTTGGCGTTGGGTAGTTTCTTGAGGGGCACAAAGTGGCACATCTTACTGAAGCGGTCCACCACAACCCACACCACCGACTTGCCTTGGGATGGAGGCAAATCGATGATAAAATCCATGGAGATATGTGTCCAAGGTCTCTGGGGAATGGGCAACGAACACAGTAAGCCCGCTGGTCGGGACCTGGGAGTCTTGGACCTAGCACAAACCTCACAAGCGGCGACGTAGGCCTTAACGTCTTTAGGCAACCCAGGCCACCAATAATTTCTGGTAATGAGGTGTTTGGTACCCAGGATGCCTGGATGACCAGATAGTGCGGAGTCATGATTTTCCCTAAGTACCCTTAGCCGGAATTGCAGGGAAACAAACAGCTTGTTCTCAGGAAGGTTCCCGGGAGCTGCACCTTGATCAGCAGCAATATCAGAGACTAAATCAGAATCGATCGAGGAAATGATTATACCTGGAGGCAAAATACAAGCAGGATCTTCCTCCGAAGGAGTGCTGGCCATGAAGCTACGCGACAGTGCATCAGCCTTAATATTTTTAGACCCAGCCCTATAGGTAACCAAAAAATTTAATCTGGTAAAAAATAACGCCCATCGAGCTTGTCTCGGGTTTAGCCTCCGGGCAGATTCAAGGAAAACCAGATTCTTGTGGTCGGTAAGGACCGTTACCTGGTGCCTAGCCCCCTCCAGGAAGTGGCGCCACTCTTCAAATGCCCATTTAATGGCTAAGAGTTCGCGGTTGCCAATATCATAGTTACTTTCAGTTGGCGAAAACTTCCTGGAGAAGTAGGCACAGGGGCGGAGATGGGTGAGGGACCTGGTACCCTGGGACAAGACAGCCCCCACTCCCACCTCAGATGCGTCAACTTCCACGATAAATGGCTCCATTTGGTTGGGCTGAACCAGCACCGGGGCCGACACAAAGCACTTCTTAAGGACCTCAAAAGCCTGGACAGCCTCAAGAGGCCAGTGGAGGAGATCAGCACCTTTGCGAGTGAGGTCCGTAAGGGGCTTAGCGATGACCGAGAAGTTAGCAATAAATCTCCTGTAATAATTAGCGAACCCCAAAAAACACTGTAACGCCTTCAGGGAGGCAGGTTGGACCCATTCCACCACAGCCTGAACCTTGGCGGGGTCCATGCGGAATTCATGAGGAGTGAGGATTTGACCCAAAAATGGAATCTCCTGTACCCCAAACACACATTTTTCGGTTTTGGCAAACAGTTTATTTTCCCGAAGGACCTGGAGCACCTTCCTGACATGCTCAATGTGGGAGGACCAGTCCTTGGAAAACACCAGTATGTCATCAAGGTACACTACCAGAAAAATCCCCAGGTAATTTCTCAAAATCTCATTTATGAAATTCTGGAAGACCGCAGGGGCATTACACAACCCAAAGGGCATGACGAGGTATTCGAAATGGCCTTCGGGCGTGTTAAACGCAGTCTTCCACTCATCCCCCTCTTTGATGCGAATAAGGTTATACGCCCCCCGTAGATCCAATTTAGAAAACCATTGGGCCCCCTGAACCTGATTAAAGAGATCAGGAATCAAAGAAAGGGGATACTGGTTCCTTACCGTGACCTTATTCAGGCTACGGTAGTCAATGCATGGCCTAAGACCACCATCCTTCTTCCCCACGAAGAAGAAGCCAGCACCTACCGGAGAAGAAGAGGGACGAATGTAACCCTTGGCCAGGGATTCCTGGATATACACTCTCATAGCTTCACGTTCGGGACAAGAAAGATGAAATATCCTACCCTTAGGAAGCTTAGCTCCTGGTACCAATTCGATAGCGCAATCGTATTCTCTATGAGGAGGTAACACTTCGGAGGCCTCCCTAGAGAAAACATCAGCGAAGTCCTGAACAAACTCGGGTAGCGTATTCGCCTCCTTAGGGGGAGAAATAGAATTAACAGAAAAACATGACGTACAACATTCATTACCCCATTTGGTTAGCTCCCCAGTATTCCAGTCAAACGTAGGATTATGCAACTGCAACCAGGGAAGACCTAGAACCAAATCGTACGATAATCCCTGCATCAACAGTACAGAGCATTGCTCCAAATGCATGGAGCCAACAAGGAGTTCAAAAACAGGGGTATGCTGTGTAAAATAACCATTAGCAAGAGGAGTGGAGTCGATACCCACTACCGGGACAGGTTTAGGCAAATCAATCAGAGGCATAGCAAGGGACATAGCAAATTCCACAGACATGATATTAGTAGAGGACCCTGAATCCACGAAGGCACTGCCGGTAGCAGATCTACCACCAAAAGAGACCTGAAAGGGAAGCAAGATCTTAGTACGTTTCATATTTACGGGAAATACCTGTGCGCCCAAGTGACCTCCCCGATGATCACTTAGACGCGGAAGTTCTCTGGCAGCAATCTTACGCTTAGGACAGTTGTTCACTTGATGCTTGTCGTCCCCACAGTAGAAGCAGAGACCATTCTTCCTGCTGAATTCTCTACGTTGTTGGGGGGACACGGAGGCCCCGAGTTGCATAGGTATCTCTGAATCTTTCGGGGAGGAACGAAGCAACGGAGCTTCGGGAGGCATCATGGGGGAGTCGGAGGAGAAAACACATAAACGTTCACTTTGTCGTTCCCTGAGACGTCGGTCAAGTCGTACCGCTAAAGCCATAACCTGATCTAGGGAGTCAGAAGAGGGATAGCTAACTAGCAGGTCCTTCAGAGCATTCGACAGACCCAACCTAAACAGGCACCTTAAGGCAGGGTCATTCCACCGAGAAGCTACGCACCACTTCCGAAAGTCAGAGCAATACTCCTCAACAGGTCTCTTACCCTGACTTAAGGTCACCAGCTGACTCTCGGCAAAGGCAGTCCTGTCAGTCTCGTCATAAATAAGTCCGAGAGCAGAAAAGAAACAATCAACGGAGGAAAGTTCAGGGGTGTCAGGAGCCAAGGAGAAGGCCCACTCTTGGGGCCCTTCCTGGAGTCGGGACATAATTATACCCACCCGCTGGCTCTCAGAACCTGAGGAATGAGGCTTTAAACGAAGGTAAAGCCTACAACTCTCCCGAAAGGAGAGAAAAGCCCTCCGGTCCCCTGAGAACCGGTCGGGCAACTTGAGGTGGGGTTCAAGAGGTGCGGTGAGGGGAACTACCAGGGTAGCATCAGGCTGGTTGACCCTCTGAGCCAGGGCCTGGACCTGTAGGGAGAGATCCTGCATTTGCTGAGCCAGGGTCTCACGGGGATCCATAGTGGTGTCAGGGACCAGGGGTAGACTAGGTATGGGCTTGTGATTATGTAATGGCAGGGGTAGGGAGACGGACAAGTGAGCCCTAATCTACCCGCCACTCTGTCCCTGCCTACTTGCAACGACCCGCCCTAGGCGACGGGGTACAACTGGGCGGCGGTCCCTGCGCTCAGTAAGTACACGACAAACACGACAAACATACAAAGGAACACAAGCAAGGAAAAGGGGCCGTTGCCCACGGCAACACCGTGAGCAACCAGAGTGGTGAACGAGCCGAGTCAAGCCAGGAGTGTGCGAGGTACAAAACGAAAAGCAGAAGAGTAGTCGGTAAGCTAGGGTCTGTATGGAGCTGGATCAAAAATAGCAGGAGCTGTAGCTGGGCCAGGAATCCACAAGGAAAGAATCACAATCACCGAGGGACAGGAAGTGCAGGCTTAAATAGACCGAGGGCGGGAGCTAGCTGAGTCTGGCCAGGTTACGATAGGCTCTCCCACTCCTAAGCCTGCCAGCCTGAATGGTGGAAGCAGGAGTCAGTCTCAGGGATGTATTCTCAGGTGCTGACTGATTAGTTCTGGGAGTTAACCCCGAAGCTGTGCCTGGCAGATCCTTTACACCAGGTTGGAGTCCTTCATTTTGAACTGATTTCTTTCCTTGTTTTGCCCAAGGCCATCAATCCTGTTCTGCTGGGCCTGCCTTGGCTTCGACTACATGCCCCATTCCTGGACTGGAATTCTGGAGAGGTTCTCCAATGGGGCTCCAAGTACCTTGGTCGTTGTCTGTTGCAGATCCATCCTGTCAGGCCTCCTCAGTCATTGGCGGGACTGCCCCCCCAGTTTGCAGATGTTTTCAGCAAAAGGGAGGCTGAGACACTGCCTCCACATCGGACTTATGACTGCCCCATTGAACTGGTTCCTAATGCCTCTCTCCCCCGTGGCCAAGTATATCATCTCTCCTTGCCAGAGTCTATATCCCTGTCGGACTATATCAAGGAAAATCTGGAGAGGGGCTTCATACGAAAGTCTTCCTCCGCGGCCGGGGCTGGATTCTTCTTCGTTAAAAAGATTGACGGATCCTTTCGACCCTGCATTGACTACCGTGGTCTCAACCAGATCACGGTCAAGAACAAATACCTGTTGCCACTTATATCCGATCTGTTTGATCGCATTGCGAGGAGCCAACATTTTTTCTAAGCTAGACCTGCGGGGGGCTTATAATCTAGTCCGTATTCGCCGGGGTGATGAATGGAAGACGGCATTTAACACCCGGGACGGGCACTACGAATACCTAGTGATGCACTTTGGACTGTGTAACGCTCCCGCAGTGTTTCAGGAGTTCGTTAATGATATCTTCCGAGATCTCCTCTATGTCTGTGTTGTTGTTTATCTCGATGATATTTTGATTTTCTCCCCAAATCCGACGACTCATCGGAGGCATGTCCGTCAGATTCTACTACGATTAAGGGAGAATCATTTATACGCCAAGCTGGAGAAGTGCTTCTTTGAGAAGAGTTCTCTGCCCTTCCTGGGCTACATCATCTCGGATCAAGGTCTCAAGATTGATCCTGAGAAAGTGAAAGCTGTCCTGGAGTGGCCACGTCCTCAAGGCTTAAGGGCCATATAGCGGTTCCTGGGATTCGCCAATTTCTACCGGCAGTTTATTCCAAACTTCTCATCTCTGACGGCTCCCATCTCTACCCATACCAAGAAGGGTGTAAACGCCAAGGTGTGGACTCCAGAGGCAGAGTCCGCATTTATTAGCCTCAAGAGAGCCTTCACTTCAGCTTCGATCCTCCATCATCCTGACGTATCTCTGGAGTTCTCACTGGAAGTGGACGCTTCCTCTGTTGGTGCTGGTGCACTTCTGTTCCAGAGGAGCTCCAAAGGAAAGGAAGTAGTATGTGGCTACTATTCTAGATTTTTTTCTTCTACTGAGCGCAATTACTCTATTGGAGATCGGGAGCTACTGGCCATCAAATTGGCTCTGGAGTAGTGGAGACATCTGCTGGAGGGGGCAGCTCCCCCCATCCTGATCTTCACGGACCACAAGAACCTTACCTACCTTCAGTCTGCTCAATGACTGAATCCCCGTCAAGCCAGGTGGTCGCTGTTCTTCACCCGTTTCCAATTTGTGGTCCACTTCCGTCCCGCGGACAAGAATGTGATGGCCGATGCCCTGTCCAGATCGTATTGTCACTGCTAATCCTCTGCAGGTTAGAGACATCCCTCCAGGATGTTCGGTTGGCAGACAGAAGAAGAATTCTCCAGCCAGTTCTAAATTGGCTGGGCATGCTGGTGTCGGTAAAACTCGAGACCTGATTGCTCATCACTTATGGTGGCCCACGCTACCTAAAGATGTTCTGGACTTTGTCTCTTCTTGCACAGTGTGTGCTTCTAACAAGGTTACTCACTCCAAGCCTGCCGGCCTGCTTCAACCTCTGCCTGTACCCAATGCCCCCTGGCAGCACATTGTGATGGACTTTGTCACAGACCTTCCCCCCTCAGCAGGATGCAACACTGTCTGGGTGATGGTGGACCGGTTCTCTAAGATGGCACATTTTATCCCGCTGTCCGGCCTGCCTTCTGCTCCTCGACTGGCGAGTCTCTTCGTTCAACACATCTTTCGCTTGCATGGCTTGCCTCTTCACATTGTGTCCGACCAGGGGGTTCAGTTTACTTCAAAGTTCTGGAGAGCCCTCTGTAAACTCCTGGATGTGAGATTGGAATTTTCTTCAGCTTATCACCCCCAGTCCAATGGGCAAGTTGAAAGGATCAACCAGATCATGGAGAATTATCTCCGCCACTTCATCTCTTCACAGCACGATAACTGGGTTCAGCTTCTTCCATGGGCCGAGTACTCATACAACAACCACACAAGTGAGTCCACCACTTCCACTCCATTTCACATTGTGTACAGTCAACATTCTAGAGTCCCTCTTCCAGTGTCGACCAAATTTCAAGTACCCGCTGCTGACTCTGCATATGGGGACTTTCTGAAAATCTGGCAACAGACCCGGTCCTCTATTTTGCTGGCAGTCGATCGCATGAAGCAAAAAGCAGATACAAGGAGAAGAGAGCCGCCTCAGTATCTTCCGGGCACCAAAGTCTGGATATCCTCTCTGAACATTCGTTTGATGGTGCCTTCATACAAGCTTGCTCCCAGGTTCATTGGCCCTTTCGAAATTCTGAAACAAATAAACCCTGTCTCATATAAGCTGCGGCTGCCTCCTGCCCTCAGAATCCCCAACTCCTTTCATGTGCCCCTCCTGAAGCCTGTTGTCCTGACCCGCTACAGCAAGACTTCTAGTTTCACAGTTGCTCCCAGCAGTTCTTCTGATGTGTTCGAAGTGAGGGAGATCCTGGACTGAAAAAGGGTAGGAGGAAGGACTTTCTATTTGGTGGACTGGAGAGGGTTTGGTCCTGAGGAGAGGTCCTGGGAGCCAGAAGAGAACCTCAGTGCCCCTGCTCTTATAAAGAAATTCCTCTCTCACTCTGGCCTCAAGAAGAGGGGGCGTAAGAGGGGGATACTGTAGCGTCCATGGCCACGGGCGTCGGGTTTACTCACCTCCCCACTCCCGCAGCCATGGATCGGTGAGCGCTGGTCCCCATCTCCTTCCTAGGAGACGCCAGCGCTCACTTCCGCTCCGGTCTTCTGTGTCCAGAGCCTGGGAGGTGACAGGGCAAAATGTTATTAGTTATTCTAGGTATCATATGGGGGTCCAAGGTGTGTCAACTAAGGTATGGTATCCCTGGGAAATGGGGTCGGGGTTATGATTCCCTAAAGACTTAGTACATTTGTACTATCTATGTAAATACCCTAGGGAAAAGGAAATGTTCTTCATGGTCTTCGGCCAAATGGATCACAGCCCATAATGATTATGGATATTCCATAATGTCTGCCATTAATCCCTCTTTAAAAGAAAAGTTAATTATTATGAAAAAACTTACCTCTCCCTGTACAAGTTTCTCCAACTGTAACTAGTTATTTTTGACCTTTCCGAAATCCTAATAATAGGATAAGGGACTATATGCTATAGGAGCTGATGTTTCAGGTACTGACGCTATAGGGCATTTCCTTATTGATGTTAAGGAAAAGGATGCAACTGAAAGTCCTTTAGCCCCGAAGATAGACCTACCCTCTATAGTCTATCTGGCCAACTTTACTTATGAAGATAAATTGGCATTAGAAACAGGTTAAAGTGATAAAAATGAATTGTTAGCCTGGATAGGATACACTGCAATCCAAAATAATAGAACTAACTGTATCGCTTGTGCAAAAGCTAGGCCACATCTGACTACTATACCTTTCAGGCTATCAGATAAGGAGAACCCACAAGGTCTGCAATGCGTGTTATCTTTATATAATGCATCATATAATCCAGGTGATAAATTAGGCAGGACACTCTCTCCCTCCCTTGGTAGTTTCTTACTTAGGCAACTACACCTGCTTTCTGAGGAATAGGCAAGGTAAGAAAGTAGGGAACCTCACTGAAGAGTTTTGTGAAACCACCATAGATATTGGTACCGATAATGGTAATTACTCCTCTAATTGGTGTACCAACCAGACAAGGGCAAGGACTGATCTCTGATGGCTATGTGGAGACAGGAAGGCCAAGTGGCAGGGAATCTGTACTCTGGTTCAGCTTCTGATGCCATTCCACTTTTTTTCAGCCCCTGAGTTTTAGAGAATGAGAAAAAGCCCTGAAGACTATCTGAATCGCTATAAGCGGTCTATCCCTGGATGTTCCTTTGACCATAGAATATACATAGATGAAGTAGGAGTACCCCGAGGGGGGCCAAATGAGTTTAAGGCCCGAAATCAGATTGCATCAGGCTTCGAGTCTGTACTTTTCTGGTGGTCTACAATAAATGAGAATGTCGACTGGATTAATTATATTTATTACAATCAACATAGAGTTGTTAATTATACCAGAGATGCAATAAAGGGCATCGCAGATCAGTTGGGGCCTACATCTTTAATGACATGGCAAATTAGAATGGCCCTGGATATGTTACTAGCAGAAAGAGGGGGTGTCTGCAAAATGTTTGTATCTTCTGTTGTACTTTTACTCCCAATAATCCGGGTCCTGATGGTAGTATTACCAAGGCATTGGAAGATCTCAATTCCCTGTCCGAATAGCTTGCGGAAAACTCTGGAATAAATTACATCTTCACTAATTGGCTTGAAGGATGGTTTGGAAAATGGAGTAACCACATATCCAGTCTATTGATTTCCGTAGCAACAGTGGAAGCCATACTTGTAACTCGTGGGTGTTGCTGCATTTCTTGCATAAGAGGACTACTTCAGAGACTCATTGACACTTCAATTACTAAAACAATGTACCACGAGATTCAAAATGACGACTTAAAGGGAATGTGTTGCCAGCAAAACATGTATTTTTTTTTTTAGTTAAACATTTAGTGTGTAGGTGATTAAACATTGTTCACATTTTTTTCACGAGTCACGAAATATTATAAATTAGATTCTAATTTATAATATTTCCCAGTGCTGGTCACTAGATGGAGCTATTCACAAAATTGCAGCATTGCATGTGGTAAAGCAACCACATTGCTTTTTGCTGCAAAATTGGGAAAAAAGCACTCGCTCTAGTGAGCTCTGAGAATCCCCCCCTCCTTTATCCTGGCTAGTGCCGGGAGAAACGAGGGGTTTGAACGGTCTAACCTCCTACACTGTGTGTCGCCATTTTTTGAGCTAACACACATTGTATTAGGTTTACATACAGTAGTAAACACACACAAACACGAACATACATAGAAATCTCTTACCTGCTCCTGCCGCCGCGGCTCACTCCGGCCCGTCCGCTCCGTCTGCTGCCGCTGGTCCAAGTGCACAAGTCCGGAAGCCGCGACCGGAAGTAGTAATCTTACTGTCCGGCCGCGACTTCCGGCCCACAGGAAAATGGCGCCGGACGGCGCGCATTTCAAATTAGACTGTGTGGGAGCGGCGCATGCGCCGTTCCCACACAGACGGCGTACACAGAAGTGGATGGGACGGGCCCCGTTCGCAG
Source organism: Rhinoderma darwinii (assembly GCF_050947455.1). Taxonomy (NCBI): domain Eukaryota; kingdom Metazoa; phylum Chordata; class Amphibia; order Anura; family Rhinodermatidae; genus Rhinoderma; species Rhinoderma darwinii. The sequence continues at coordinate 121,123,807 of NC_134688.1, read as the reverse complement.
TCCCTATGGGACTGTGGCTGCCGTATTCCATGTCTGTATGTGTCGTTAATCGACACATACAGAAATGGAAAAAAAAATGGCAGCCCCCATAGGGAAGAAAAAGTGAAAAAATAGAAAAAAGTAACACACAAACACACAAATAAATAAAAACGTTTTTAATAAAACACTAACATAAAACTGACATGAAAAAAAAAAACATTTTGGTGACACTGTTCCTTTAATACGAAGGCTTGGGAACACTTAATGACAAAATTCTGATGTATGAAAAAATTGGTGAAAACTTAAAAAAGAAAATCTGTTTTGGATGTGTCACAGAACATTCCCTGATACATTTACAACTGGGGGGAATGTTAGTAAAGTTTTAAATGTATGATTACTTTATCTAATGAAAACTAAAACCGTGTATCTGTAAAGCCTTGACTAACAAAATGTTGAATATGTTTTATTGTTAAGATAACTGATATGAGGGAGCAGCTAAATTCCTAAAAAGGGAGATTAGAATTTCCAGACAGAGGTTTAACTTCTTTTTCTTTTTTTTTTTTATAAATTCTTTTATTTTCGTTTTTAAAGCACAAAGAAAAACACACAGTATACTCAGTACAAACCAAGTCGGGATTGACATCGGCCACAGGCCAGTAACTTGCATAACAAAAGTGCATAAAATTACAATGGAAGGCAGTATACCGCTCAGAACAATAATGTAAGAAATGCAGATATGCACCCTGAACCCGCAGCGATGCATAATACTCCGTAGTCGAGCAGGGAAACAGTAAAGAGAAAGGAAGCAAAGCGGGGACAGTAAGGAGAGAAAGAGAGGGAGAGGAACTAACCTGACACAATTAGGCCTAGGTAAGGAGTCAAGAGGCCATGATGGCCTTGTATTCCACAGAGGATTGAAAACGGATCCATTCACGCCATGTTCTGAGGAAGGAGGCATGGGACACTTTCATAGATGCCGTGAGGTCCTCCATTCTCATAATCTCCTGGATCTTGCCACACCACATGCCCGCCGACGGGGGACAAGATTGTCTCCACAGCGCGGGAACACACTCTCTAGCCGCATTCACCAAGTGGGGAACAACTGAGCGCCTGTACGTAGACAGAGGCATCTCACACAGATGGAGCAGGAAAAGGCCCGGTGACCTCGGGAGGGGGAAATCCGTGAATTTCGAGGAAATGCGCCACACCTCAGACCAGAAATCAGTCAAGAGTGGGCAGTCCCAAAAAATATGGTCACCACATCTCCAGCACAATAGCGAAACCTCCGGAATCATTGCATGCTATCTGGAAGGCACCCTATACCAACGAGACAGAATCTTGAACTCTGCCTCCTGATATCTACTGGCCATTGAGGATTTATGCGTCATGGTAAACAGTCGCTCCTTTTGTTCGGGAGTGAATGTTAGACCCAAATCCCTTTCCCAACTAAGCAGGTAAGATGGGGTATGCAGATTGGAGGGCGAGATCAGCAGAGCATAAAGTTTGGACAACGAATGGCGCACCGTGCCCGTGCCTGTGCATAAAAGTTCAAATGGGGAGCCACCGCCGGATTAGCTAAGGACGCCAGGTAATGTTGTAGCTGGGTGACCTGCCATGCAGAAAAAGGGACAGGATCCGACAGAGACTGTAACTGCGCGCCAGACATCCACCTCTCCTCCTGCAAAAAGTGTACAGCACGTCCCTTACCTGCCCTCAACCAAAGCAGGAAAGGACCTCTTTCCCGCCCTGGTGGAAATGCAGGGTTACCCAAAATCAGGAACAGTGGGGAGGGAGACGGGGAGATCTCTGACCGAGGGAAGAGCCGTGCCGCAACTGCCAGGGTGGGCCCTATCGTCGGGTTTGTCCGCGCTGCCAAGGGAGTATGTCTACCCATCCATTGTAAGGTCTGTAGAGGGACTGACAGAAAAGCCTGTTCCATGGACACCTACTCCTTAATCTCGCTGTGTCTAAACCAGTCTAGAATTAGTGTCAAGTGGGAGGCATGGTGGTAGGAAACAAAGTCCGGAAGACCAACACCCCCCTCACACTTCGCACGAAAAAGCATGGAACGGGCAATACGCGCAGGTTTCCCCGCCCAGATAAACTTGTGTAGAAAAGGCAGCAGAGATTGACAGAACGGGCGTGGGACATGTATCGGGAGGGCCTGAAAGAGATACAGAATCCGCGGTAAAATATTCATTTTAAATATGGCGCACCTACCAAACCAGGTAAAGGTACCCGACGTCCAAGAGTCCAAGTCGCTCTTTACACATTGAAGAAGCAGAGGGAAATTCACCGCGTAAAGGCGAGACAGATCACTGGGAAGCCGGACCCCCAAATATTTAAGCGAGTCCCTCGCCCATTTAAAGGGAAAGGACTCAGACAGGTCAGCGACCAGGGTCTGTGGCAACGAGATGTTAAGTGCCTCAGACTTCTGGTATTTGATCTAGAAGTTGGAAAATTTTGAGTATCTACTCAACTCCACCATCAGGTTGGGCAAGGAAATCCTGGGAGCCGTGAGAAAAAAGAGAAGGTCATCCGCGTAGGCAGCGACCTTATGGGCCCTACCACCCAGGACTACGCCTGCAATGTCTGGATTGGAGCGAATATGGCACAAGAAGGGCTCCAAACATAGAATGAAAATCAATGGGGATAAGGGACAGCCTTGCCCCGTGCCATTAGTGATTGCAAAATGAGGGTGAGTAGTGCCCGTTGACATTAACCTGAGCTGATGGGGAGGAGTAGAGACCCGAGATCCAATTCATCATGTGAGCCCCAAAGCCCACATGCCGCAAGGTTGCCCGCATAAAATCCGAGTTGACCCTGTCGAAGGCCTTCTCTGCATCCGTCGACAGAAAACAAGTGGGAAGGGCCGAAACAGCCGCTTGGTACATCAAGTTGATCGCTCGTGTGGTAGAGGTTTAACTTCTAATAAGTTTAATTAGTTGTGAATTGTGATATATGAAGCAAAATGTAACAAGAACTAGTCCAGACATGTTATTCTCAGCAAATGTATAAAAACTCATTCAGGATAGAGGTAGACTTTTGCCATAACGTCTCCTTATCGATAAGGATAAAAGACGCACATTTCTATTCAGATGACACCTTGAATCTCCTTGATAAGAACATAAATTCTTCTATCAGAGGACCAGGTGGCGGCCTTACAGACTTCAAGTTCCGAAAGCCTGATGCCGCACCGCCCAGGAGGCCCGAACTGCCCTAGTAGAGTGAGCAGTGACACAGAATGGAGGTTCCCTACCCATAGCAGAGTAGGCCTTTTTAATGGCCAAACGGATCCAGTTAGCAATGGTGGCTTCTGAAGCTGGGCCTCCCTTACAAGGACCTTTAAGAAGAACAAAAATGGAGTCCGTCTTCCTGAAGGACTCTGTTGCTGCAATGTAGACCCGAAGGGCTGGAACAACACCCAGACAGTGTAAAGCACGTTCCCTTGGATGAGAAGGATTTGGACAAAACGAGGGATGGACAATGTCTTCATTAAGATGGAAGGTAGAAACCGACTTGGACAAGAAGGATGGCACCGGACGTAGCACCACATTGTCCTTATGAAAAAAACGTAAGAGAAGATTTGCAGAACAAGGCTGCCAGCTAAAGAAACACTACGAATAGAGCTGATCGCCATGAGAAAAACCACCTTCCAGGATAAGACCCTGAGAGAAACTTTATGCAAGGGCTAATTGGTGCAACTTGTAGAGCGTCAAGGACCAGATTTAGATCCCAAAGTTCCAGAGGAGACCAGTAAGGAGGAGCACAGTGTGCGACTCCCTGCAAGAAAGTCTTAATTGGAGCGCGGAAGGCCAATGTACACTGGAAAAGAATAGATAGGGCTGAGACTTGCCCCTTTAGGGTAGCCAACCTAAGTCCCTGATCCAAACTCACCTGGAGGAAAGCCAGAATATGCAGGATGGAAAAATAGAGTGGATGGGACTGATAGGATTCACGCAACATAAAATAAGCCAAGCAGGTACAATAGTATATCCTTTGGGATTGAGTCTTCCGGGCCTTAATCGTGATCTGAATGACCGAATCAGAGAAACTTCTGAACTTCAGAACCACGGTCCCAACAGCCAGGCCATCAAAGGCATCCGAGATAAAGCAGGGTGGAAGATCGGACCTTGGGAAAGGAGGTCGTGCCGCTGAGGAAGCAGCCACGGGGCGTCTGCCATCAGGAACATGATATCCGCATACCAAGCTCTGCGAGGCCTATCTGGCGCCACCAGAAAGGTTGGAATTCCTGCATGCTTGACTTTCTTCAGCACTCGAGGCAGGAGTGGAAGAGGTGCAAAAAGATAAATGAGTCTGTAGGACCAGGGTAAAACTAGAGCGTCGGGCCTGGGATCAGTGATTCTGGTGACGTAGTCCAGACACTTGTGGTTGAGGTCAGAGGAGAAGAGATCTACATCCGGGAAGCCCCACCGAAGGCAAATGCGGTGAAATATCTCTGGATGAAGAAACCATTTTCCGGGGTACAGACGTTCCCGCTCAGGTAATCCGCTTCCCAGTTGTCTACTCCTGGGATGCGTACTGCTGAGATTGCTGGGACGTTTTGTTCCACCCAGCAAAGGATCTTGGAGTCCTCCTTCCATACGGTCCTGCTTCTTGTGCCTCAGCTCCAAGATGTTCATCTGGAGCTGAGCTTCTGGGCCGGATGTCTTGCCAGTGGAGAGTTGTGAAGGTCTTTCCCTGAGAAATGTTGGGGTAAGTACATCCACCACAGCAGTTTTTCTTGACTGAAGGGGGGCAAACAGAAAATCAGGTCCAAGGAGTCTGGAGACTTGTCCCAACATGATAGGATTGCTAGCTGTGGAGATCAGGAGTGAAACTGAGCAAGTGGGACTGCCTCGAAGGTTGAGACTATCGTCCCCAGGACTTTTATGCAGAAGCGGATGGAACAAGGAGCATTCCTGTGGAATACTGTCACTCCCTGTCTGAAAGTTGTGATCTTGTCCTTGAGTAAGAATATCCTGGCTGCCTGTGTATCCAGGACCATCCCTAGAAACTCCATTCTCTGAGGAGTGAGAGAGGACTTGGTGCTGTTGATCAGCCATCCGAATCTGCGAAGACAATCCTGTGTAATGATAAGACTGTCCAAGTTGTCCTGTTTGGAAGGTGCCTTCACCAGAAGGCCGTCAAAGTATGGAATAACCACTATCCCCCTGGATCTGAGGAGAGCCATGGGCTCTGCCATGACCTTGGTGAAGACCCTTGGAGCCCGAAGGGGAGAGCCACAAACTGGAAATGCTCAGAACCCACGGCGAAGTGCAGGAAATGCTGATGTACTCGAGCAATGAGAAAGTGAAGATAGGTATCCTTGATGTGTATTGAAGACAGGAACTCAACCCCCTCCAAGGAAGCCACCACCGATTGTAGGGACTCCATGCGAAACCTCCAGATCTTCACATGTTGGTTGAGACGTTTTAGATCCAAAATGGGTCGAAGGGATCCGTCCTTCTTTGCAAGGTGAAAAGGTTTGAATAAAACCCCTTGAACAGTTCTGGAGTTGGTACTGGAAAAATGACTCCTTGTTGGAAGAGGCTTTGAATGGCTCAAGAAACAGCTTGGGTCCAGGAGGGACACCAAGGGGGTGTTGATAGGAAAAACGGCCCAAGAGGGCGAGAAGAAAACTCTATTTTGTAGCCTGTCGACACAACCTCCCACACCCTGGCATCTTTGATGTTTTCGAGCTAGGTCTCCTAGAAGGAGAGCAGCCATCCCCACACCTGAGGGAACAGCTCGGGTGAAGGCAAACCTTCAGGCTGTGGAAGCCCGCTGGGCCGGAACAGGTCTGGCGGATCTATTGCGAGGCTGCCAGGAGTTTCTAGACCAGAATGAGAACCTCTGCGTCCGGAAGGGGGGAACTGGGCGGCGCCATTGATGACGTTGTGGCAGTAAAGTGCTCCTTCCTCCTGTAGCCTCAGAAATTAGTTGGACTAGGTCAGGGCCGTAAAGGAGATCCTGGGCAAACGTAATGACGAAAACCTTCATCCTAGTGGGACTGTCAGTATCCCAGTTCCTAGTCCAAATGGGCCTGCGGACAGCCATCGCATTAGCTAAGGCCTTAGCCGACCGTTGGGCCGCTTGGACAGAGATCTCACAGACATATTTATACATCTGTAAAGGCTGTGCAGCTAGCAGGGAGGCATCCACTTGAGAGTCCACTGAATGAATTGCTTTCTGTAGTTGAGTAGCTAGTTCAATACTAGACAAGCTAACTTACTACGTGGCAAAACAGGGTCTGATGGAAGCCGCAGCCGTGCTGAAAGTGGCTTTTGACATAGACTCCACTTTGGCATCAACTGGATCCATTGAGGCAGAAGCATCTGCAACCAGTAAGGTGGTATTTTCATAAAGCCGGGCCATGGGAGCATCTACCTTGTGATGAACTGACCATTTGGCAATACACTCATGGAATGGAAACATGTAGTCCACACTCTTGGACGCATGCACAGGGTGGACAGGGTGTTTCCATGCATCAGAAAACAGCTTGCCAAATCTTTCTGATCTGGAAAGACCAGGGGGGCCGCCTGTGGCGATGCAATAATAACTCATCCTGAGGGGATTCGGCAGGATCATTCACAATCTTAAGGATCTCTCACAGCACCTGAATGAGACCCTTCCCTGCAGGAGGAGTGGATTCGTTTCTGTTACACTCAAACTTCGAATTGCAGAGACCTTCCCTGAAGAAGCTGGTTCAGACATATGTCTTGAATAAAAGGAATGAAGGACACCTGCAGCATTTTTGTCCATAGAGGTATCAGAGGAGGAATGATACCTCCTTGATTTCCTGGCCTGCTTGCAGGATGCACTAGGAGAACTAGAACGAGTGCGTTCACCCAGGCGTTTGATAATCTTCCCTGACTCTCTCAGGCCACGGCGGATGCTTTGCAACGACTTCCTCAGCAGATAGAATCTCAAGAGTCTGGCCCCTCTCAGGCCTCAAAGGCCATTCAAGCCCCCAGGCATTCTTCCCTTGATCGCGAGGGAAGTCGCCCATTGGTGTGTAACATGCTCACCAGCCCCAGGTGCTAGGGAATCCTGCAGTGATTTACGCGTGGAACACTGAAGACAGACTGGGTCAGCCTGCCCACATGGAAATTTTGTACACGCAAAGTGCATTACAATGGCAAGGGGGTTTTGGATCCTAGGAGCTTTGCTCTTTGAAGACATATTGTGAGACCTTAACAAAAAACTATAGACAGCGGCTATCCTACTAGACCCAATAGGTGCTGTGTTCCCCGTGAAGCAAAAACGTTCCCTGCGCTGTATGACTTCTGCACACCAGCTCAGTGTACTGTGGCAATTACTACCGTGATAGAGTGAAGATAGCGTCTGAGGAAAACCAAAACCCCTCCCCGGCCACGCTGCGATGGTTGGACAGGGCGGGCACGTGCCTCTGGGGAGGATAGCGGGCGGGAGTGCGAGGAGGCGTGGCCAGCGTGCGGCCCAGCAGATAATTGAAGCAGGGGTCTAAATTAATGGCGCCGCCGGCGGAACACTGCGGCGTGTGGAAATACTGTTAGATAATACCGGTACTGTGTCCCCTGCAACTGCCGGAACATACAGTAAGTGCTAAAAAGAAAACCCTTAGGAAAGACACAACACCTAGGAACCCTTCCATTTACTTTAATGCCATTAGGCCCACTGACATTGTCTGAAGCTCCTGCAGCATTGCTCCTTCCAGCATGTCACCCCCTCGGAAAACGCACAAACGTTGTTTGGCTTTTCGGCATCCTCGACCGCCGGTGCGGTAATAATAGGGGACTGGGTGACCAACGCGGGGAACATCCACCTCAGTAGTGGGCATCCACTGAGGCATCTACTGAAACAGTGGGAATCCATTACGCCCAGTGAAAAAAAACGAGGTACTCGCATCCTGCACCTGAAAAAGAAATAAAAATAAAAATCTAGCAGGACATGTCTACCTCCTACGGACACTAGGCTAAAACTGGGTAGTAACAAAATAGAGTGATTTAAATAGCTCACCCAGACCAACATCAAGGAATTGCGGAGACTGCCGGACATCAAATTGTATTGAAACATATTAAAAGTCAGAAGCGGGGGTTCCCAAGTCTTGCACATTTCGAACACTAAAACGCTCTTAGGCCTCATGCACACGGCCGTGCCCGTAATCACAGTCCGCGATTGCGGTCACGGCCGGCTGCCGTGTGCCGCAGCCCGCATTTTCGGTCTGTTCTCTCATACAAAGTATATTGTATGTCTTGAATGTTTTCGCTAGTGTATTAGAAATTACAAGGGCATAGAGCATTGTATACCCCCAAATCAGACCGACTAGTAAGGCCTCATTCACACGACAGGTTTTCCTGGCCGGGTGCCGGCCGTTCATAAATCGGCCGGCACCCGGCTGCATTAGGAATAATAGACCCCTAATGGGGCTATTCACACGACCGATTTTTTGACGGCCGGGAAAACCGGCCGTCAAAAAATAGCACATGCTCTATTTTCGGCCGGGTACCCGGCCGCCCGGCTCCCATAGAAGTCTATGGGGCCGGCTAATACACGGCCATCACCGGAATGTGTCCCGAGTGATGGCCGGGTTTTCCGTGGCTTGCGCTCTATCTCCTCCTCCTCACAGCGCAGAGTGCATGTGAGGAGGAGGAGTTGATGCCATTCGGACGAATGGCTGTGCGCTGTACACTGTGTGGCAGGGCCGGGGTGTACAGCAGGTGGAGGGAGCGCTGCGCTGGCTCCCTTCCCCTGCTTGTTTTAAAAGCGCCCTGGCCCGGCGACACCTTCCATGGCGCCGCTAGCAGCTGCTACTGCTGCGGCTGCTACTACTGTAGCGACGCCACTATAGCAGAGCAGGGAGGTATCTCCCCGCTCAGCTATGTGCTAGCCCCACTTTAGCTCCTTGAAGGAGCGGAATCCCTGTGTTTTCGGGGATTCCGCTCCTGGACAGAGCGCTTGATGTCTCTGTCCATATCTGGGCAGTGACATCAGGGGAAACTCCTGAAGCGGAATCCCCGAACACATGGGGATTCCCCTTCAGGAGTTTCCGCTGATGTCACTGTCCAGATCTGCCCGGCCCGGAACGGATGCAAAACTTTATGCAAACCGGCCGGGCAAAATGGCCGATTTTACCGGCCGATACTCGGGCTCGGGCGGGACCCGGTCGTGTCAATCCCGCCTAATAGGATTTCCCTTTACATATGGAACCAGTGGCGTAGCTGTAGGGGTCGCAGCAGTCGCAATTACGACCGGGCCCCGAAGCCAGGGGGGCACACGGCCCCCCGCACCACATCAATAAAAAGTTACTATAGTAACTCGGGCCGTGGGCCCCTGTTACTATAGTAACTGACTGTACTTACCTTCCTGGTTCCGGATCGCAGCGGAGGTCCTGACGTCACAGCGCTGTGCGCAGCGCATGACGTCACAACGCTATGCGCCGCGCACAACATCGAGAGGACAGAACTTCCACCGCGGCTGAAGAGGAAGGTAAGATTAGTATCCCTGACTGCTAAAGCTGATTGGCGGGGTCCTACTCCCGGGACCCGCCAATCAGCTGTTTTGAACGGGCCGCAGCACTCGTATGAGAGCTGCTTCCCCTTCATTCCGGTCACACTGTGAATCGGTGTCGGCGATTCACAGTGTGAGCGAGTAGTGAAATGAAGGGGAAGCAGCTCTCGTACGAGTGCTGCGGCCCCTTCAAAACAGCTGATTGGCGGGTCCCGGGAGACGGACCCCGACACATCAGCTATTGATGGCCGGATAGGCCATCAATGTTTAGGAACTGGACAACCCCTTTAAGCCTACGATGTAGCAGGCTTAGAGGGCCCACGAGACAGGATCACAGATTGTGTGATCCTGTCTGCTGGGCCCTGTACTTTATTATTTATTTATTATTATTACACATTTACTTCCATGCCCAATACACCACTCCCCTCAAGGTTAGTGGGAGTGGCTATCATTATTTAAACACACCTGGGCACTTCCCTTCAACAGCATTCTCTGACCTGGTCGCGTCCTGTTTGGAACGGGTTTTTTTACCCACCTCCTAATCTGTGAATATGGCCTTTTCTGTGGTTTTAATTACATTCTATGTCCCATTTTTTTGCATATCTTAGATTTTGGAACGAAAAGTTCTAGGTAGGGACTCGCAAGTGTGGGGATCCGTGACGTGGATTGCGAGCTTGCGTTTTTTTGGCCAAAACGACAACTAATACCCCATGTTTTTTCATGGTTACTTACATTGTACATACCTTTTTTTCAGGACGCGCCCGGGTCTTATGATGCTGGGATAGCCTGGTGTGCAGATGTTTGGCATTGCATGCAGGGCAGCCCGCTCTCTTACAGTATGGGCGTTCTAAATAGGCTGCTATTCGGCGATATATGCTGTGCCTCACTATCCAAACACTATGCCTCCATGTATTACACACTACACTCACGTTTTTGTTTCACTCACAGCCCTGATTTCTACACACTACACTAAGTCATGTCCCCTATACCTCACATGTTCACTATACACAGTACTTTATTATTTATTATTATTACACATTTACTTCCATGCCCAATACACCACTCCCCTCAAGGTTAGTGGGAGTCGCTATCATTATTTAAACACACCTGGGAACTTCCCTTCAACAGCATTCTCTGACCTGGTCGCGTCCTGTTTGGAACGTTTTTTTTTACCCACCTCCTAATCTGTGAATATGGCCTTTTCTGTGGTTTTAATTACATTCTATGTCCCATTTTTTTGCATACCCTGTATCTAAGCCAATCACATGGTAGGCTTAGATACATGGCCCATGTGTGATCCTGTCTGATGGGCCCTGTATTTAAGCCTACCACACGGTATGTTTAGATACAGGGCCCCAGCACACAGTAATCTTATACTGTATAAGATTACTGTCTGCTGGACCCTGTATCTAAGGCTATCTTGTGGCAGGCTTAGATACAGGGTCCCACAGACAGTATCACACATGCGCCCTGTATCTAAGCCTAACACATGTGTTACTAATCGTTTTTTTTGTATGTTTTCTTACAGGTTCGGTCGTTGGACTACGTCGGATACCAGGACTACTTTGATGACGGCTTTTTTTTATTATCAATAAAATGGTTAATGAGGATTGTTTTTTTTTTTATTTCAATAAAATATTTTTTCTGTGTCTTTGTGGTTTTTTTGAAACTATATTACTACCGCCTTAGTAATGGCCGCAGGCTGATTGACAGCATCCATTGCTAAGGCGGGGTTTAGTGTTAGCCGGTGCAGAGGCCAACACTAACTCCCTTTATTACCCCGGTACCCACAGCCACCAGCGGTGCTGGGAAGAGCCGGGTACCATCCAGTACTTGACCATCTGTAGTGATGGTCGGCCACTGGGGTGGCCGCAGGCTGGTATTATCAGGCAGGGACAGGCCAGAAACAGTGGCCCTTCCCACCCTGGTGATGCTAGGCTGCTGCTGCTTTATTGTATCTGGCTGGTTATGAAAAATGGGGGGGACCCCACGTCATTTTAAAAAAATTAAAAAAATAATAATTGGAAAGAACGATGTGGGGTCCCGCCCAATTTTCATAAACAGCCAGATACAACACAGCAGCAGCAGGCAGCATTACCAGGGTGGTAGGTGCCACTGTTTTTGGCCTTCCCAGCCTAATACTACCAGCCTGCGGGCGCCCCGGTGCCTGGCCGTCACTACAGATGGTCGGGTATTGGTTCGTACCCGGCTCTTCCCAGTACCCCTTGTGGCGGTGGGTACCGGGGTAATAATGGGGGTTAGTGTTAGCCTCTGCACCGGCTAACATTAAGCCCCGCCTTAGTAATGGAGGTTGTCAATCAGCCAGTGGCCATTACTAAGGCGGTGATAATATAGTTTAAAAAAATACAAGCACATAGAAAAAATATTTTATTGAAATAAAAAAACACAACCCCCATTAACCATTTTATTGAGAATAAAAAAACGCTGACATTGAAGTCCTCGTATACGAAGTAGTCCAACAACTGAACCTGTAAAAAAACACAAACACACAAAAATAATTAGTAACACATAAAGAAGCAAAACAATTATTATTCTTACCTTTCCTGGGTCCAGCGCTGGAGCCGCAATGTCAGCGAGCTGAGTCCCGTATCTAATCCGATGATGTGTGATACTGTCTGCTGGGCCCTATATCTAATCCAATGATGTGTGATACTGTCTGCTGATTCACTGTATCTAATCCTATCATGTGTGATACTGTCTTCTGAGCCACTGTATCTAATCCTATCATGTGTGATACTGTCTGCTGAGCCACTGTATCTAATCCTATCATGTGTGTGATACTGTCTGCTGAGCCACTGTATCCAATCCTATCATGTGTGATACTATCTGCTGGGCCCTATAGCTAATCCAATCATGTGTGATACTGTCTGCTGAGCCACTGTATCTAATCCTATCATGTGTGATACTGTCTGCTGAGCCACTGTATCTAATCCTATCATGTCTGATACTGTCTGCTGAGCCACTGTATCTAATCCTATCATGTGTGATACTGTCTGCTGAGCCACTGTATCTAATCCTATCCATATTTGATTGGGTCGTAGTGCTATAGATATGCTATGCTATCTCATATACACACATAATTTTTTTTTGGGTGGACGCATATGTATTGGGGCTATTTGCCCTGCCATTTTAAGTCCTTAGTGACGCCCCTGGCTGCTAGCGCTGCATTGTTTGGTCACTTAGGAGACCCAGCAATGCAGCTGAAAGCTGCGGACCGTCGGCCATGAGAAGTATGCGGGGGGGGGGGGATAAGAACTTCTGCATCGGGGCCCATGAGCCTTTAGCTACGCCCCTGTATGGAACATATCTATCTATCTATCTATCTATATATATATATATATATAGGTATATATATATATATATATATATATATATATATATATATATACACTACCGTTCAAAAGTTTAGGGTCACTTAGAAATTTCCTTATTTTTGCCAGAAAAGCACAGTTTTTTTCAATGAAGATAACATTCAATTAATCAGAAATACACTCTATACATTGTTCGTGTGCTAAATGACTATTCTAGCTGCAAACGTCTGGTTTTTAATGCAATATCTACATAGGTGTATAGAGGCCCATTTCCAGCAACCATCACTCCAGTGTTCTAATGGTACATTGTGTTTGCTAATTGTGTTAGACGGCTAATGGATGATTAGAACACACTTGAAAACCCTTGTGCAATTATGTTAGCACCGCTGTAAACAGTTTTGCTGTTTAGAGGAGCTATAAAACTGACCTTCCTTTGAGCTTGTGTAGAATCTGGAGCATTACATTTTTGGGTTCGATTAAACTCTGAAAATGGCTAGAAAAAGAGAGCTTTCATGTGAAACTCGACAGGCTATTCTTGTTTTTAGAAATGAAGGCTATTCCACGCGAGAAATTGCCAAGAAACTGAAGATTTCCCACAACGGTGTATACTACTCCCTTCAGAGGACAGCACACACAGGCTCTAACCAGAGTAGAAAGAGAAGTGGGAGGCCCCGCTGCACAACTGAGCAACAAGAAAAGTACATTAGAGTCTTTAGTTTGAGAAATAGACGCCTCACAGGTCCTCAACTGGCAGCTTCATTAAATAGTACCCGCAAAACGCCAGTGTCATCGTCTACAGTGAAGAGGCGACTCCGGGATGCTGGCCTTCAGGGCAGAGTGGCAAAGAAAAAGCCATATCTGAGACTGGCTAATAAAAGGAAAAGATTAATATGGGCAAAAGCACACAGACATTGGACAATGGAAGATTGGAAAAAAGTGTTATGGACAGACGAATCGAAGTTTGAGGTGTTTGGATCACACAGAAGTACATTTGTGAGACGCAGAACAACTGAAAAGATGCTGGAAGAGTGCCTGACGTCATCTGTCAAGCATGGTGGAGGTAATGTGATGGTCTGGGGTTGCTTTGGTGCTGGTAAAGTGGGAGATTTGTACAAGGTAAAAGGGATTTTGAATAAGGAAGGCTATCACACCATTTTGCAACACCATGCCATACCCTGTGGACAACACATGATTGGAGCCAATTTAATCCTACAACAGGACAATGACCCAAAGCACACCTCCAAATTATGCAAGAACTATTTAGGGAAGAAGCAGGCAGCTGGTATTCTATCTGTAATGGAGTGGCCAGCGCAGTCACCAGATCTCAACCCCATAGAGCTGTTGTGGGAGCAGCTTGACCATATGGTACGCAAGAAGTGCCCATCAAGCCAATCCAACTTTTGGGAGGGGCTTCTAGAAGCATGGGGTGAAATTTCTCCCGATTACCTCAGCAAATTAACAACTAGAATGCCAAAGGTCTGCAATGCTGTAATTGCTGCAAATGGAGCATTCTTTGACAAAAGCAAAGTTTGAAGGAGAAAATTATTATTTCAAATAAAAATCATTATTTCTAACCTTGTCAATGTCTTGACTATATTTTCTAGTCATTTTGCAACTCATTTGATAAATATAAGTGTGAGTTTTCATGGAAAACACAAAATTGTCTGGGTGACCCCAAACTTTTGAACGGTAGTGTATATATATGTATATATATATATATATATATATATGTAGGTATATATTTTCCATATGTAAAGGGAAATCCTATTACTTGTCGGTCTGATTTGGGGGTATACAATGATATATATACTCATCACAGGATAACACAGTTTGGCATAAAGCTGACTACAGTAAAACCCACCAGCTACTGGATTAGCATAAGCCTTGTATCTTCTGTGAATATGCTATGGATACAGTTATACTAATGTAATGAGACAGATAGCCAGTTTTAGAAATATTGCACTTCATTGTCAGTAATCATTCTCAAAAAAACCATCTGCAGGCAGTTGTAGTAAATGGCAAATAACCAGCTGCAGCAATGACAGACAGATATAGGAATTACTCAGGCATAACTGAAGACTAGATGTTGGCAAGTTTCCAGGCTTTAGGCGCTGCACATAATGCACAGTAACAACAGATTTTACTAAGTATTCATTTCAGACATACACCAGATTTCACTGAGAAATAGATAGAGGCATATTATAACACATGCAAAACGGGTGGAAGGGGCTTGGGTTGTGTCCCATTCAGGCTCTGTTTACATAATGTTTGGATTTGTTTGACCTATACAGACATATGCAACTAGTCTATCTACAGTTGTACACATCTCCCAAAGACCACCATATGTCCTGTTCTGCGGTGTCTGTCAAAAGGGTATGCCAACCTATACTAGCAGGGCGGATGTCAAAAAGATTTTGGCATCAGTTGGGCCCAAAGGGGTCTATGGACATATTCAGGTATGCGCTGGGACATAAAGACTGAATGCAGTGTGAACATAGCCTAAAGCTTTGGGTGTTTGATCTATGAGATTTATCTGATCACATATTTCAAGTTTGAGGGTATGTTCACACGCAGAGTCAAAAACGTCTCAAAATACAGAGCTGTTTTTTAGGGTATGTGCACACGTAGTGACCAAAAACGTCTGAAAATACGGAGCTGTTTTCAAGGGAAAACAGGCCCTGATTTTCAGACGTTTTTTGAGCAACTCGCGTTTTTTACGTCCGTTTTTGGAGCTGTTTTCATTGGAGTCTATGAGAAAACGGCTCCAAAAACGTCCAAAGAAGTGTCCTGCACTTCTTTTGCCGAGGCTGTATTTTTACGCGTCGTCGTTTGACAGCTGTCAAACGACGACGCGTAAATGACAGGTCGTCTGCACAGTACGTCGGCAAAGCCCTTTCAAATGAATGGGCAGATGTTTGCCGACGTATTGCAGCCGTATTTTCAGACGTAAAACGAGGCATAATACGCCTCGTTTACGTCTGAAAATAGGTCGTGTGAACCCAGCCTAAGGGAAAACAGCCCATGATTTTCAGACGTTTTTTGAGCAACTCGCGTATTTCGCGACGTATTTCGCAGCGTTTTTTACGTCCGTTTTTGGAGCTGTTTTCAATAGAGTCTATGAGAAAACGGCTCCAAAAACGTCCCAAGAAGTGTCCTGCACTTCTTTTGACGAGCCGTCATTTTACACGCCGTATTTTGACAGCGACGCGTAAAATGACAGCTCGTTTGCACAGAACATCATAAGACCCATTGCAAGCAATGGGCAGATGTTTGCCGACGTATTGGAGCCGTCTTTTCAGGCGTAAATCGTGGCGTAAAACGCCTCCATTACGTCTGAAAAGAGGTTGTGTGAACATACCCTAAGGGTAAAGTCACATATAGCGACCGTGCTGCTGCCATAAACATCAATAGCATGAGATTTTACTGAAAACTGGTTTGATTTTGCTGTACAAAAAGTGCAAGACAAACACAAGTTTTGCAAAAAAAACTACAGCGATTCACGGTAAAAACGTATGATGCTGCAGTTTTCAGTCCGAGCACAGCTGCTACGTGTATATCAGTGTTTACTACAAGCATCTTACGCTTCTAAAAACGCCAGAAAATAAGCCATGTGAATATGCTTTAAGATACACATTTACATCAGTACAACTGTCTTAGGGCTCATTCAGATGAGCGTGTATCACGTCCGTGTGATAGCCGTTAAAAGAACGGCCACCATACGGACTCATGTATTTCAATGGGGCCGTTCACACGGCCGTTGTTTCAACGGAGCGTGTAAAGGGTCGGTGAAAAAATAGGACATGTCCTATTCTACTGCGTGACACACATCCCTCCATAGACTCTAGTCTATGGGGGATTCGTGACAACGCGTCCCGCACGGGTGCACCTCGGACGTGAAAAACTTCAGTTTTTAACGTCCGAGGTTGCCGATGCTCGTCTGAATGTAGCCTTACTATTAGTACCGGTTACGAATGCAAATTCAATCATGCTATCAATGCAATTCTATAGGAGCATTTACATGTAACCACCTGCCAAACAGTCATCATACTTTTCCTGTATAGACGATCAATTTTTAACGATGGCAAACGCTATTAACGTTTTGTGCATTTAAACTGGGCAATTATTGTTTTGATGCCATGGATTGGCTTAAATTCGAATACTTGTTATGTGTAAACATGCATGTTAGGCAGTACCTGTACTTGGTAGACCAGGAGGCCATTGTCATTGCAACTGCCAGCACCCCGGCGATCGAATTGCATGAGTGACGATCAGCTACAAACCACTTAGATGCCGCGGTTGCTTTTGACCGCGGCATGTCAGGGGTCAATGTTGGGGATTGGTGCTAGATATGTTCGCCGCCGCTAGAGTAGGGTCGTCAGCTGTGACATACAGCTAAACACCCACGGCCGATGGCATGGGCTTAGCTTTTGAGCCTGTGCCATCTTTTTGCCATAAGTCTACAACATTTTGCAGGAAGAACTAACTTTCCATGACATACTTACGACAAATGCCAGGAAGGGGTTAAGAACTACACTATTGCCTAATATTGGTATCCCTGACATATTGGATAGAAACATAGGGAAAAAATGAAATGCTTTGGCTTAAGTTATGCCCATCAAACGTATCCACAGGCACTCAGTAATGTAACGAGGCTAAAATAGTGTCCTTTTATATTTGTCCTGGCTGGAATACGTTGGATACTTTTTTTTTCAAGTGTATGGAATAGCACAGTCTACAGTGTCATTTCATACAGAGAAACCCCGCAAAAAAAACCTGAACACTCCTCTTGTGGTATACTTTTATTTTTTTTACGAATTTCACTTCAACGTAGTTCAGTTTAAGACTGGTGTATGGTGAATAGGTGATAAATATTGATTATGGGAAAACCCCTTTAACTTTAACCCACAACACCTTTTTCTCAGAACAGTATGAATTAGGCTATTTTCACATTAGCGTCATGTCTTCCGTTCATAATGGAGCCATGACAGCTATACTAAATCCAATTTCAAATCGATGGCAATAAATCTGGAGGGACCACGTAAACTTTCAAGCACCAATACACGTGGTGCATCCTATATTATCAAGCATTATCGTTGCATTGAGAATGGGGGACCTAGCCGCCTCTCACGTACCTGTCCCGGAACATCCGCAGCCACCACTGCCTTGTATACTCCTCAGGCTAAATTAACCCCTTCCCCATGCTTGCATTCTGGGCCCTAATGACCAAGCCATTTTTTTAGTTTTTCCATCGTCACATTCGAAGAGCTATAACTATTTTATTGTTCTGCCGATGTAGTTGTATGAGGGCTTGTTTTTTGCAGGACGACTTGTAGTTTTTATTGGTACCATTTGAGAGTATATGCGACTTTTTGATCACTTTTTATCACACAAGTCAGGATTAACAGAAAACTGCAATTTTTCCATTGTTTATTATTTTATTTTTTACAGCGTTCACCGTGCGGGTTAAATAATATAACAGCTTTATAGTCGGGGTCGATACGGACGCGGTGATACCAAATATGTGTACATTTTTTGCTTTATTGTGTTTTTTTTAATAGTAAAGCATTTTGTAAGGGGAAAAAGTGGGTTTTTCATTTTTTTTTCACAGTTTATTTTTATTAACTTTATTCAACTTTTTTTTTTTACTTGTCCTACTAGGGGACTTTCATATGCGATCATGCGATCGCTTTTATAATACACTGCAATACTTTTGTATTGCAGTGCATTACTGCCTGTCAGTTTAAGGGTATGTGCACACACACTAATTACGTCCGTAATTGACGGACGTATTTCGGCCGCAAGTACCGGACCGAACACAGTGCAGGGAGCCGGGCTCCTAGCATCATAGTTATGTACGACGCTAGGAGTCCCTGCCTCGCTGCAGCACAACTGTCCCGTACTGTAATCATGTTTTCATGATGCTAGGAGCCCGGCTCCCTGCACTGTGTTCGGTCCGGTACTTGCGGCCGAAATACGTCCGTCAATTACGGACGTAATTAGTGTGTGCGCACATACACTAAAACGGACAGGCATCTGCTAGGTCATGCCTCTGGCATAGCCTAGCAGGTATTCATTATAGGCAGACCTGGGGGCCTTTATTAGGTCCCCGGCTGCCATCGTAGACACAGACACGGCTTTTGAAAGGCTGGGAGGAAAAAACAAAAATAAAAAAACAAAAAATGGCTGCAGTGGCAAGGGGTTAAAGAAAAAACCAAAAGACTTATGGAAAGTCAACATTTCTTCTAAGCTTTGACCCATTACTGTGTGTGACAGGTCCCTATCAATGTGCTGATTGCAGGGGTCCCGCGGCCAGGATCCCTGTGATCAGCTGTTATTTCAGGGCAAAACCGCCGGCGAGTGCTCCTTATGCCGCAGGGGAAATTAAACATTATATGGCGTCCATTTAAATCAATATGCAGGACAAGCCTAGTCCTCCAGAAGAAGAGCTGCTCTTTACCACTGGGGACCCCTCTATATTAAATTCATATGCCTAGAGGTTCTCTAAAGCCAACGAATTAACCCCTTAGCGAAATGTGCCATACATTTGCGGCACTGACGCTATGTAGTTAGTGCCAAGCAATGTAAATGTACGGTGTGGGCACAGGAGCTGTGCCTACAACATCCGCATCCTTCACTCTGCCTCAAGAGCCGGGATCGAAGATGACTCAGATTCCGGCCGTTTAACTCCTCGGATGCCACGGTTAATAGTGATTGTTGCATCTAAGTGGTTAGACAAAGGGCGTGGGGTGCTGAAGAATGGCAGCATGGCAGCCGAGGGCCGCTATCTGCCGGGAGCAGATGGCTGCGGTCACAGTAAAGCGGCCGTGCTGAAGTACTGCAGCTCTGCTATTATTCAAGTATATAGCAGCAAAGTTGAAGTACTATCTTAGGGAGATGATATAAAAAAATTCTATTGGAAACAAAAAAAACATTTACCACTTACAAAATGCTTTATTATCCGCAACTGTAACGACCCGTATCGTAAAATATATGCGTTATTTATTGTTGAAAAAATCCACCCTCCCCCCGAAAGAAAGGAATAAAAGTTAAAGGGGTTATCCGGGCACAGGGCGGTTTTTCATACTGATCCACAGGATGAGTTATCAGTATATGATGGGTGGGCTCCGACACCCGGACCCCGCATCGATCAGCTGTTTCGGAAGCCTCGGAGCACCGGATGTCAGTGCCGGGAGTAGATGGCACCGGTCACAGTAAAGCGGCCATGCTGCAGCTTTGCTATTATTCAAGTAAATAGGAGCAGAGTTGAAGTACTGGGTGTTGGACGCCTCCCGATCATATCCTGATGACCTAGTATGAAGAACAGCCCTATGTACCCCAAAATGGTATCAGTAAAAACTACAGCTTGTCCCGCAAAAAAAGAAAGCCCTCATAAATAAAGCTCCATCAATGGAAAAATAAAAAGGTTATAGCGCTCAGACCACGTGACGCAAAAGCTGATGATTGATTTTTTTTTAGCGTTTTTACTGTGCAAAAGTTGTAAAACATGAAAAGAAAACATAAATTTGTTATCACTATAACGGTATTGACCTGCATAATAAAGTTATCACGTGGCACGGTAAATACCGTAAAAACAAAACCCAAAAACAATTGTGGAATTGCTTTTTTTTTTTTTCAATTCAACATAATGTACTCCTTTATTTTGTGGGGGTAGTTTAACGTGCTTTCCATTTTCGGATATTGAACTACATATAAGAATGATACAGGGCAGGGTGAGGGCAGAGTGGTGGGTGAGGGCACAGTGTGGGTGAGGGCAGAGTGGTGGGTGAGGGCACAGTGTGGGGCAGGCACAGGTCTGCGAGCCGTGTACGTTATTATTGTTATGCTGCGTCACGCCTGGGCCCAGCCTCTCCCGCCGCTGCCTCCTCCTCCCTCACCTCCTCTCCGCGGAGACTCTCAGCGCTTATAACAAAGAGAAAGCGCCGGCCACCTCTCACATACCCGTCCCGGAACACCCGCAGCCGCCACTGCGGCCCTCAGAAAACATGGTGAAATTAGCCTTTAATTCGTCGCTGGCCCAGAAAGACGCTAAGAAGGAGGATGAGAACAGCGAGGTGCTGATTATACCGGAGAGCAAGGTGAGAGCAGCCTGAGCCCCGTGCCCTGACATGTACACAGGACGTGATTGGGGATGTGTAGTCTCGTCCTGCAGTATGATGGCCGGTTTTACCGGTGATCTATGAGGACAGGTAATGGTGGCAGCTCGCCGGCCATTATGGGGCCCGTGGTCCTCCGGCTTCTGTACGCAGGTGCAAGTTGCTGGAGATTTACGTGCTGTGCATTGGCACACCTGGACTTTACATGGATGACCAGCACCGTTCACTGTGACCATTGTATAAGACCACCTCACCCCCCCCTCGCTGGGTGTCCTCAGCACCTGAGCGCCACGTTTCATAGCCCCCCGGGGGTTGCTGCGCCACCTGCGTGCTCAGGTTACAGGATCGGGAAGTCGTCCCCTACAGTCGCCAGCTATAAGCCTCTTCCTGTCATACTGCTATATGTATAGGGTTGTCTTGTGGCAGCCAAGATTTAGCGAGAGAGAGAGAGAGTGTGGAATAAAATGGAGGCAGCTGCTTGTGACCATCAGACAGCAGTAGTGAGATAAGCTCTATAAAATGGCTGACAGGAGCAGCGCTGCACGTATGTTTCACTTGTCTTCATGCCTTATGTCTATTACCTGTATAACTCCACAAGCTGCTCTCGTCGGTGGTTGTCATTTCTCCTGTCAGTGTTTGCCCCAAGTTCAGCTCCTTTGACCGTGACTTTCTAGTTTGTACAGTGGACATATACTGTGGCATGTGTCAATATGGCTGCCTGTATGTATTGGCACTTTATGTCAACCTGTGCAATGTGCACCTCAGAATGTCACAGACTAGAAGTCGCATGCTATGAATAAATGAAGCCGTTGTGACCGGTCTAGTATGATGCACACGTTACATATGGCTTTCAGATTAACCCCTTTTTAACAACTCAAGAGAAATGTCTCCGCTTTCATGTGTCCCGGACTCTGAGGTAGATCTGTTCTAAGTGCCCAAATGGAGGTCCAGCGCCACCGATACCAACATAAATGTATTTTCTGTCAGTCGTACTCCGTGTTATAAAAAAAATTGTATACGTAAAATTGAAGGTGTTAAGAAAATACAACGCATTTAGGCACGTGTCTAAAAAAAAAAAAAAAATGATCTTTTGCGGACCCTTGCACCTGTGAGGTGTCACTAATTTTCTGTAGATTTGGTGCATGTATCAGGTGTTTGTTTTTTTTTCCCACGCTCACTGAAGCCTAAATGGAAATGTGACTTTTCTTGGGTACAGATAGTCCCAGCTGGTGAAGGATGGCCTATTGGATTTATTTTTTTTTTTTGTGCTCCAAAATGTGTGTTTTCTAGATTTGTAACACTACAAAAAGTTTGTGACCGTTATACACAAGACCCCTGGTGGTCTTCAGTAGAATGCACCAGATTTCCCAAATGGCATGCACCCACTGGAAGATATGGAGCACACGATGCTAAAAATGTCACAAAAACATAACTTTGCCCACCTGATGCCACATTGGGGCAAAGTTACCAATCCTGTCATCGCATGTGCTGCATTTATCAACATGGCACACACTGATTAAGGGCAGAGCACAGCTACTGAGTGAGGCCAGATAATAAGGCCTTATTCACACAAGCGTGTCCGTTTTGCGCGTGTAAAAAAACGCAGCGTTTTTCCTGCGTTGCAGTTCCGTGTGGCATACGTGTACGGTGCGTATCTGCGTCTTTTTTACGCGCGTACGTCACGCGTTTTGTACGTCGGCAAAAAAACTGAAGGAGGTGTTTTATTTTTTCCTCATCATTTCTTTAGCAACTGGTGCATGAAAAATATGGACGGCACACGGATGACAAGGCAATGGGTGCGTGATGCACAAGAATAGGACATGCAAAGTGAATTTTCTAAGAATGCCGTGGACCATTCAAACATCTGATCGGGCAGAGAGTGGGATCCCCAACCTATGTAGCGGATAGGCCATCAATTTTAAAATTCTGGATAACCCCTTTAAAGGAAATGTATACTGTGCATAGCTGTTAATCAGCGGCGGGGGTAAACGGCAGATCACGAATATCGAGGACACCTGAGCGCGCGCACATCATTGAGCAGACGCTTGGTTTGTGCTGCAGGAGATGACCAGGGAATCTATGAAATGGACACACCGCTATATAATCCAGGTCTTTGTCACTGCTTTTATTTTGTCATCAGGGCTGCATAAACCTGCTGACAGATTCTCTTTTAAATTATTAGATTATCTCCTATACACATGTCCATTGTATTTGTTGCAGGAATTCAATGGGGAGGTAAAAATCCTCAACAGATGTTGTGATTTTTGCGGCGGAAAAGCTGTGATTTCGCTGCAAAAAACGCAGCTCAAGAATAAAACCCAGAACCTCATACTTACCCAGAATTGTGTGCTTTTTCATCCAGGCCGGCCTCCTGGGATGATGTTTCATCCCCTGTGACCGTGTAGCAAATCACAGGCTGCAGCGGTCACATGGTATGAAACGTCATCCCAGGGGCCGTGCTGCAGGACGGAGGGACGTCCATGAAACGTCTTTTTTTTTTTTGTTTTTTTTTTATGTACAGTTTTTCGCAGTGTACACTCCGGAAAACTGCACCATAATTTGGTGGGTTTTTTTCAGGCCGGAATTGCCTGCGGCGCCGAGGGCGGATACGCTTTGTGCTTTTACGTAGCGTATCCGCCCTGTGTGAACAGCCGTACAGGACACGTGATTTACTTTCAAGCGCAGCAGAATGAAGTCCAAATCCTATGAGATTCTCTTCTTCTCTGGGAGATACCAACTGTGAGTGGGGAGGAGCGGAGTCTATACACTGTATAGTATACAGCATCTGAATGGCGAGTGGAGCCTTGTGTTAAGATCAGGCCGGGAATTGGGGTGAGGGAATCCATTTGCATGTTTCACAGTTTTGACGATTTGCTGATCGATAGAATACATTAGGAAAATTGATTCCCCTATTTTTCTCATAAATTCACCAAGACAAATCTCGAACCTAGTGAATAAATTCCCCAATGCCGTGTAATGGATAATTACAAATCGGGTGAAAAATTCCTCCCCTCCAGCAAGGAGCTTGAACTTAAGTTTATATAGAATATTGTTAATTATCCGCTATGTAAAGATTTTTCTGTCTACTCTACAGCCCAGCTAGAGGTGGAGACTGGTGCTATTAAATGGTTAATCTGCTAGAGCAGGACACACCTGCTTGTAAGGCTGTGTTCACACTGCATTTTTTTATTGCATTTTTAACATGCATTCTTTTGGTAGATGAACTTCCTTTGAGAGACCTACCAAAACAAAAAATACAATGAATGCACAGTGTGAACCCAGCCTATGGATTTGCAGGCACGTGAAGGAGATTTAACAAATGTTAACACTTTTTTTTTTTTATGTAGAAGGTGATGTCCACAAATAAAATCCAGATCCGTTGGGCATGTGGGGTGCCCTTAGGCCAAATGCTCGCGTTGCGTATTATGTGCGGACATGCCGCGTGTATTTTGGTGCGACAAATCCGCAGTGTAATACATTACCAGCAATGTAAATGAGATTTCAAGGAATACACGCTGGCGATTTTTATTTTTGGGACGTAAATTGACCTGCAGTGCATATTTTAAAATCTGCAGCATCTCACTTTATGTTGCGTTTTCCCTTGCGAATTGTAGCGGACTAGCTTTCTAAGAAAAACGCACCAAAATCAGCAGCATAAAACCACACCAATTTCTGCATCAAAATGTAAAAATAACGCATTAAAAAATGCACTATTGGGTGGGGATTTTCCATGCGTAATTGCCTGTGTTTACCTGCAGTTTTGATGTAGATTTTCTGCACCAAATTCCACAACGTGTCCATGTAGCCCTTAAAGGGGTTGTGTGGGGGCCAAAAAGTATTTTTAGTGCACTCACTGCAGTAGGTGAGAACACGCGCTAATTTTCTTATGAACTTGTGCGTGAATTTACATACGGCACACGGATGTGCTGTCCGTGATTTTCACGCACCCATTGACTTCAATGGGTGTGCGATGCGCAAAAAAATGCACAAGAATAGGACATGCAGTGAGTTTCACGCAACGGAAACATGCTGCGTGAAAAACACCATGTCTGAATAGCCCCATTGAATTGCATAGGTCTGTGTGACGGCCATTGTTTTAACGGCCTTCTCACGAACGTATTCAACGTTCATGTGAATAAGGCCTTAATTAATCTGAGTCTTTCCCACATACACACGGAATCAGCAGCAGTCGGGCCCCATGCACACGACCATAGCGGTTATCTGTAATTACGGATAAAATCTGGACCCAATCATATCTATATGCCACAGACGCCTTTCCGTATATTTACGGGTGTGTGTCCAGGCCATAGAAATGATCCGTAAAATACAGAACATGTCCTAATCCTGTCCACAATCCCTGCATGGACTCCCCCGTAGAAATGTGACAATTTACCGATTCTTGTAACCTGCTCTAGCTGCTCCATAAGATGCATATTCAGATGGTGCGGATAATTACCGCGATAACTGCAAAACCACAGCATTTTGTCTGAGATGGGAATAACTCTTTGAAGGCTGGAAGAACATTGGGGATCACCCAGCACGCTGATCTGAACCTCTGCTATTTTCACAAGCACTGTGCTACTGAATGTGGGAGAGAACCATAGCGGCTAGTGCCCAATCCTTATGGAGCTGAGCTCAGGAAAATTAGAGATGAAGCGTGCACAGAATTACTGTTCTTGATAAAGTACAAACTTTTCACTTTTTTTTTTTTTTTTTTTTTCTCGTGAAAGCACTGTACTTCTGGAAATACTAGTCCTTCTCAATTAACTGGAATATCATCAAAAAGTTAATTTATTTCGGTAATTCAATTTAAAAAGTGAAACTCCTATATTATATAGATTCATTACACAGAGTGATCGATTTCCAGCATTTTTTTCTTGTAATGTTGAGGATTATGGTAACCGTTAATGAAACCCCAAAATTTAGTCTCAGAAAATTTGAATATTATATAAGCCCAATTTCAAAAATTACTTAATACTGAAATGTTGGCCTACTGAAAAGTGTGTACAGTATATGCACTCAATACTTGGTCGGGGCTCCTTTTACATGAATTACTGCATCAATGCGGTGTGGCATGGAGGCGATCAGCCTGTGGCACTGCTGAGGGGTTATGGAAGCCCAGGTTGCTCTGATAGCGGCCTTCAGCTCGTCTGCATTGTTGGGTCTCGTGTCTCGTCTCTCTTGACAATCCCCCATAGATTCTCTATGGGGTTTAGGTCAGGCGAGTTTGCTGGCCAATCAAGCACAGTGATACTGTGGTTTTTAACTCCTTCCTGACCACCCACCGTCTTTTGACGTCAGGCAGTGACGGGTCCCCAGTCTAAAACAACGTTTTTTGGCGTCGCTGTAGATGAGGCTGATGAGAGTTCGTGAGCGCTCATGCTCTAAGCAGGAGCGGTAACGAACAGCTCCTGTTCTCAAAGCAGCCTCCTGAACATAGCCGGGGTCGGAAAACATTCGGAGCCCAGCTGTTAAACCCTTTGATCGCCGTGGTCCGTGGCATGATCAAAGGGAATTCCCCTCTTTGATCGCATCACTGGGATTCCGGAGATGCAATCAAACATCGGGGAATCCCTCTGCAGTCAACCCTGGGGACCTACAAAGGACCCCAGGACTGTCTGTTCCGTTTGCTTGCTGTTCGGGCACACTATGTGCTGCCCTAACAGCAGCCTGTGTCAAAGTGACACAGTGTAATGTATTAGCATACAAGTGTATGCTAATACATTATAAGTAAAAAATAATGTTCTAAATAAAGTTATCCCTTAGACCTCATGCACACGGACATATTTTTTTTCCTCCCATAAATACGGGTCCTTTGTCACACGTATTCGACTCGTGTCCGTAAACACGGGTCCGGTGTCACCAGTATTCCACTTGTATTTACGGACCCGTTTTCTCTGCACTTATCGGTAGCCCCTTCTCTCTATCAGTGCTGGAGAGCGAGGAGGGGCAGCCTTTTTGGGCAGGGTTTCCGCAGCAATTGAAAGTACACGATGTTCATAAGTACCGTTGTCTTGGCGAACGGGTCCCTCTTTTGACATCCAGTCCGACCTCCCTTGATGATGCCGCAGTCCATGTGACCGCTGCAGCCTGTGATTGGCTGCAGCGGTCACATGGGATGAAATGTCATCCCGGGAGGTTGGACTGGAAGAAGCAGGTAAGTTAACTTTTAATACTAATAACTCCAGCAGTAGTCACTGCCCCAGGTGCTGAAAGAGTTACTGCCGATCAGTTAACTTTTTCAGCACCCTGGACAGTGACTATCCCCTAACGTCGCCTAGCAACGCTCCCGTAATTACGGGTGCACACGTAGCCACCCGTAATTACGGGAGCCCCATAGATTTCTATGGGCCTTCCCGTGCCGTTATTACGGCCTGAAATAGGACATGTTCCATATTTTTCAACGGCACGGGCACCTTGCAAACGGGTCTATGGGCCCGTAATTACGGGCCGCAATTTCGGATCGTAATTACGGGTATTTTTACGTTCATGTGCATGAGGCCTAAATGAGATTAAAAAAAAAAAGTAATAAAAAAAGTCATTATTTTGCATAGAATATATTTTATTGCCCCCACATTACATAAAAACAAAAAACCTACACATATTGGGCATCTACACGACCGTAATAACCTGACTAATTTAACAAGTTATTTAGCGTGAAACGTGAATGGGATAAAAATAAACAAGAAAAACAATGCAGGGAATCACTTTTTCCTATATTCACGCCGTAAAAAAAATATTTTTTACCCCCAAACTGCGTGGGAAAAAAAAAATACAATTTCTCTCGCATAAAACAAGGCCTCATACAGCCACGTCAATGAAAAAATAAAAAAGCTATGGGTGCTGAAAGGCAGAGAGGCAAAAACCGAAACATTTAGCTGGTCATTAACCCCTTCCCGCTCCTGGACGTACTATTAGGTCATGGTAGCTGTATCGTTCGCTCTCCATGACCTAATAGTACGTCACGGGAGTAACGGCCGTTTCGGCCGTCTTCCCGACACATAGGGGAGCTGTGACAGCTGCTGTCTTCTTCAGCAGTTGCCGCAGCTCCTACAGCGGGGACCGATCGCTGTGTCCCCGCTGATTAACCCCTTAAAAGCCACGTTCAATAGGGATCGCAGCTTTTTAGGGGTCAAGCTAGAATCACCGGCGATGGTGACTATGTCAACCGGACACCAAACAATGGCGTCCGGCTATGCCATCGACGGAAGCTTAGTGGGTCCTGACAAAGTCAGGACCCACTATGCTTGCTGTCAGTGAGTAGCTGACAGCTCTAATACACTGCACTACGCACGTAGTGCAGTATATTAGAATAGCGATCAGGGCCTCCTGCCCTCAAGTCCCCTAGTGGGACAAAGTAATAAAGTAAAAATAAGGAAATAAAAGTGAAAATCCCCCTTTTTCCCTTATCAGTCATTTATTATTAATAAAAATAGATAGATAAACTATACATAATTGGTATCGCCGCGTCCGTAACGACCTGAACTACAAAA
The DNA here is from genome assembly GCF_050947455.1 of Rhinoderma darwinii. Taxonomy (NCBI): domain Eukaryota; kingdom Metazoa; phylum Chordata; class Amphibia; order Anura; family Rhinodermatidae; genus Rhinoderma; species Rhinoderma darwinii. The sequence continues at coordinate 121,095,397 of NC_134688.1, read as the reverse complement.
TTATTTCGTTATTTATCCCACGCGTTGAACGCCGTAAAAGAAAATAATAAACCGTATCACAATTGTTTGGTCACTTCACCTCCCAAAAAATTGAATAAAGAGATCAAAAAGTCACATGTACCTAAAAATGGTACTGATCGAAACTACAGTTCGTTACGCAAAAAATAAGTCCTCGCACGGCTTTCTTGATGGAAAAATAAAAAAGTTATGGCTCTTTGCATATGGTAACACAAAAAGTTAATTTTTTTTACCAGTATTTTTATTGTGCAAACGCCAGAAGACTAAAAAAACCTATAAACATCTGGCATCGCTGTAATCGTATCGCCCCGCAGAATAAAGAGAATATGCCATTTATTGCGCACGGTGAACGCTGTAAAAAAGGAAATGGAATAAAAAAACAATAGTAGAATTGCTGTTTTTTAGTCACCACGCCTCTTAAAAATAGAATAAAAACTGATCAAAAAGTTGCATGTATCCCAAGAAAACTACAATGAATTCCTCAAGGGGTCTAGTTTCCAAAAAGGGGTCACTTTTGGGGGGTTTCCACTGTTTTGGCACCACAAGACCTCTTCAAACCGGACATGGTGCCTAATAAAAAGGAGGCCTCAAAATCCACTAGGTGCCCCTTTGCTTCGGAGGCCGGTGCTTCAGTCCATTACCGCACTAGTGCCACATGTGGGATATTTCTCAAAACTGCAGAATCTGGGCAATAAGTATTGAGTTGCGTTTCTCTGATAAATCCTTTTGTGTTATAGAAAAAAAAAGGATTTTCTGACAAAAATAAATAAATATGTAAATTTCACCTCTACTTTGCTCTAGATTCCTGTGAAACACCTAAAGGGTTCATAAACTTTCTATATGCTGTTGTGAATACTTTCAGGGGCCTAGTTTCTAAAATGGGTTGTTTCATAGGGGTTTCTAATATATGGGTCCCTCAAAGCAACTTCAGAACTGAACTGGAACCTAAAAAAAAAAAAAATGAGGCAATACTTCGCTTCTCCTAATGAGCAGTGCCCACCCCGAGATGACCCAAGTTTTGACCGTTTGTATAGACTGAGACCCCTATTAGACCGTTCCAGTGCCCGTATTTCCCAAGCATACACCCCTGAGAATTGTATTTCTATTGATGAGTCCTTGGTACATTTTAAAGGGAGGCTTCTATTCCGCCAGTACCTGCCGGGTAAGAGGGCAAGGTATGGTGTGAAGATGTATAAGCTGTGCGAGAGTGCATCAGGGTATACCTACAGATTTAGGATATATGAAGGGAAGGACACCAGTATTCAGCCCCCAGAATGCCCCCCCCCCCCTTACCGGGAGTTTAATGCAAAAATTGTGTGGGATTTGGTGCACCCACTGCTGGACCTGGGCTGCCACATCTACCTGGATAATTTTTATACCAGCGTCCCACTCTTCACGTGCCTCGCTTCCTGAAGTACTGCGGCATGCGGCACTGCTTGAAGAAATCTGAGAGAACTCCCTAAGACTCTGCTTGGGTGAACAAGAAGGGGTGAGAGCAGGGCACATTCTAGCAGCAACATATTGTGTGTGAAGGACAAGAGATGTCCTTGTATTGACAACAATACATGCCCACACCAGTACCCACGTACGAGGTACCAGTACAGAGACCCCCAAACCAGACTGCATCCTGGAGTACAATAGGTACATGGGAGGGGTGGACTTGTCAGATCAAGTCCTGAAGCCCTACAGCGCCATGCGGTGTGGTATAAGAAGCTGGCCGTGCACATCATACAGATGGCATTGTACAATGCGTACGTGCTACGTCTATGTGCAGGCCAGAGGGGAACTTTGCTGGAATTTCAAGAGGTGTTTATCAAGAAACACATTTTTAGGGACCAAGAAGGGGGGGGGGGGGCACCCAGTACTTCTGGAAGCGAGGCCACACATCGTACCAGGGCAACACTTTCAAGGAGAAGTTCCCCAAACTGGCAAGAAAGGAAAAGTCAAAAGAGGTACAAAAGGGGGATAAGGGAGGACACAATATATCAATGTGACACGTGTCCCGAAAAACTAAGGCTCCGTATGAAAAAGTGTTTTAAAATGTATCCTACATCCCTTGATTTTTAATCTACCCCAGTTTTACTTACCCTGATGCACTCCGCACAGTTTATCCCCCTCATCTTTCCCTTCTGAGCCCTGATAACCGCCTCATAGAGGGTATTGCCATACCCGTGAGAACCCACATTTCAGTTCATGGGGTGTATGTCTCCGGTCAAAATGCTCACTACACCTCTAGATGAATGCCTTAAGGGTGTCGTTTTTAAAACGGGGTAACTTTTTGGGGGTTTCAACTGTACTGGTACCTCAGGGGCTTCTGCATACATGACTTCGCACCAGAAAATCCCCAGTAGGCCAAATGGTGGTCGTTTCCTTCTGAGCCCTCCCATGGGCCCAAACGGCAGTTTATCACCACAAATGGGGTATTGCCGCACTAAGGACAAATTGGGCAACAAAATGAGGTATTTTATTTCTTGTGAAAATAAGAAATTTTCAGCAAAAACTACATATTAATGGAAAAAAATAATCTTTTTAATTCCCAGCCCAATTCAAACAAGTTCTGTGAAGAAACTATGGGGTCTAAATGGTCACATTACCCATAAATTAATTCCTTGAGGCGTGTAGTTTCCAAAATGGGGTCACTTCTGGTGGGTTTCCATTGCTTTGATACCTCTGGGGCTCTGCAAATGCGACATGGCACCCGAAAACCAATCCAGCAAAATCTGCACTCCAAAGAACACACAGCGCTCCTTCCCTTCTGAGGCCTCCCATGGGCCCAAAATGGGGTGTTTTGGTCTGTGTAAAAATAAGACATTTTGATGAAAAATTACATCTTATTGGAAAAAATTTCATTTTTTTTTTTTTTTAATTTCGCAGCCCAATTCAAATACGTGCTGTGTAAAAACTGTGCGGTTAAAATGGTAATAACAACCATAAATGAATTCCTTGAGGGGTGTAGTTTCCAAAATGGGGTCACTTTTGGGGGATTCCTACTGTTTTGGCACCTCAACACCTCTTCAAACCAGGCATGCTGCCTAAAATATATTCTAATAAAAAAGAGGCCTCAAAATGTACTAGGTCCTCCTTTGCTTCTGGGGCTTGTGTCTTAGTCCACGAGCACACTAGAGACACATGTGGGACATTTCTAAAAACTGCAGAATCTGGACAATACGTATTTAGTAGTGTTTCTCTGGTAAAACCTTCTGTTACAGAAAAAAATGTAATACAATTGAAATTCAGCAAGAAAAATTAAATTTGCAAATTTCACCTACATTGCTTTAATTGCTGTGAAATGCCTGAAGGGTTAAATAAACTTTGTAAATGCTGTTTTGAATACTTTGAGGGGTCTAGTTTTCAAAATAAGGTGTTTTATGGGGGTTTCTAATACATAGGCTCCTCAAAGCCACTTTGGAACCAAACAGGTACCTTTAAAAAAAAAAAAGGCTTTTGAAATTTTCTTAAAAATATGAGAAATTGCTGTTTATGTTCTAAGCCTTGTAACGTCCAAGAAAAATAAAAATGTTCAAAAAACGATACCAATCTAAAGTGGACATATGGGAAATGTGAACTAGTAACTATTTTGGGTGGTATAACCATCTGTTTTACAAGCAGATGCATTTAAAGTCTGAAATACAAGTTTTCTAAATTTTGCAATTTTTCACCAATAAACACTGAATATATCGTCCAAATTTTACCACTAACATAAAGCCCAATGTGTCACGAGAAAACCATCTCAGAATCGCTTGAATAGGTTTAAGCATTCCGACGTTATTACCACATAAATTGAAATATGTCAGATTTGAAAAATGGGCTCTGAGCCTTAAGGCCCAAACTAGGCTGCGCCCATAAGGGGTTAAGGTCTTTTCAGACCCGGTCAATAAGGGGTTAAACCAGGTATTGGTAGTTTTGGCAGCGTGGGCAGGTGCAATGTCCTGCTGGAAAATGAAATCAGCATCTCCATAAAGCTTGTCAGCCGAGGGAAGCATGAAGTGCTCTAAAATTTCCTGGTAGACTGCTGCTCTGGACTTGATATAACACCATGGACATTAATAGTAATTAACCCCATCACGTTCATCAGTTGTAATGGACATCATTGGGTTAATGTGTGAGGTACATGATGGGGTTAATTAGCATTAATTTGAGGCGCATGAAGGTTCAAAATTCATCACACCTCGTGCCTCACATTAATAAGTGAAAGAAAGCAGTTTTTCATTTTAGAACCGTGTAAACCTCATAAATGATGCTATAAATGTGTTATTACGGTCGCAACAATACCGAATGTGTCGCTTTTATGTATTGAGACATATTTTAATGTTTGTTGTAAAAATGTGTGTTTTTTTTTTAAATTTAACGTTCCTTTATTATTTTTTTAACTTTAATATACTGGCATGTATCTATATGCCAGTTCATTAGCCTGTGTACTGAGTATGCCCTAACAGGAAATATGGTCAGACAGCCCAGGCGTCCTTCAATGGACCCTGGGCTGTCTGCCCATATATGGTATATCCCTCGATTGCGTCACAGGGATTCCCTGTGACGCGATCCAGAGGGCACATCCCCCTTCTCATTTATCCCTTGAATGCTGCGGTCAGCTTTGATTGCAGCATTCAGGGGAATAGCGGTGGAGATGAGAGATTTCTCTGATCTCCGCTGTTACAGCGGGGCTGCGGCTGTGTAATACAACCATTGCCCCGCTCCGGAGTCCTGACCAGTGCGCCCGCGGTCAGCTTGATGTGATGCGACCGGCGCTGCACGAATTGCCGGCAATGAAGACAGAACATGGCGGGCACACTGCAAAACACCCCCATGCTCATTAGTGCAGCGCCGGCCGCATAACTTCAGACTGACCAGGCACGTGCACTTATTGTCAGGAGCGGGGAAATGGCTCTTCATTGCCGGCAATCATTAGTGCAGTGCCGGTCGCATCACATCAAGCTGACCGCGGGCACACTTGTCAGGACTGGGGAGCGTGGCAATGGTTGTATTACAGAGCCGCAGCCCCGCTCTAACAACATTCATCTATTACTGTTCTTAGCTGTGCGGCCGCACAACTTGGTATCGAAATACATGAAATAACGGTGTTGAACCGTTTTTCAGGTGCACGGTATCTAAACCGTCTCGAAGTTTCGATGCATCATGCAACCCTAATCTATATTCTTCATGTCTAATCATCTGTCCAGTGTCTTTCTTGTTAATGTCCTTCACTGTCTGGTTGTTGCACAGGACGTCATTCTCTATTGACATCTGAAACGCCACAATTTTATTGCATTGTAAAGCTAGGCATATGTTTGCCTTTAAGATATGTTCTTCTTGAAACTGTCCATGTGAAATAGTTCGTCATGCTGTATGTTTCAGTAAGCAGATAGTCGTAATGTACTTGCTGCTTTTCTACTGTGTTTTCTTGTATTAAAGGGAATGTGTCGCTAGAATTTTTTTTTTTTCATTTTTTTTAATCAATTAGTGATTACTCATTGTTTTAATTTTCACAAGTGAGGAAATATTATAAATTAGATTCTAATTTATAACCTTTCCATGTGCTGGGCACTAGAGGGGGCAGTTCCCAAAATTTCAGCATGGTCACTGTGGTAAAGCAATCTCATTGATTTATGCTGCAAATTTGGGGTGGACACACTCTCCTCTAGTGTCCTCACACAATCCCCCCTCCCCCCTTCTGGCGAGTGCCAGGAGAAGGAGGGGTTTGAAACTTCAAACCTCCTACACTGTGCCGCCATTTTCTGAGCGACTGCACATTGTAGGAGGATTAGATACAGGGCTCAGCAGACAGTATCACACGAACATAATACACACATCACATATACGAACATAAATTACCTGGCGCCTCTGCTGCTCTATGCTCCTCCTATTCCTTGTGCTTGAACATATGGCCGGAAGTCGTCATCTTACTGTCCGGCAGCGGCTTCCGGTCCACCTGAAAATGGCGCCGGATTTCGCTCTGCAAACAAGCTTCGTTTTGGTCTGTGTAAGAGTTCCCACACAGACGACGTACGCTTCTGAGAATGGAACGGCTCCCGTTCGCATTTTCTATGGGGATGTATGTGCCGTATTCCATCTCTGTATGTGTCGTTAATCGACACATACAGAGATGAGAAAAAAATATGGTAGCCCCAATACAGAAGTGAAAGTTTGAACACAGTAAAAATTAGAACGTGACAACACTAATAAATAAAATTTTTGTTTATTTTATTAAAAGCAATATGATGATAAAAAAAAAATCATGACATGGCATGCGCCGTTCCCACACAGACAGCGTACACTATAGTGAATGGAACGGCTCCCGTTTGCATTCTCTATGGGACTGTATGTGTCGTATTCCATCTCTGTATGTTTCGTTAATCGACACATACAGAGATGAAAAAAAAATGGCAGCCCCCATAGAGAAGTAAAAGTAAGAAAAAAAGTAAAGTACAACACAAGAACACAAATAATAAAATGTATTTTAAGAATACACTAAAAGCAATATTAAAAATTTCCGTGACACCTTCCCTTTAAGTTCTAGCGATTTTGTTTTGTAAGATAACGGTTTGCTTCCTGGCAGTACTTGTTTGTCTTCTTATTTTGCACTGAACACTTGGCTTCTTCTGCTACAGAGATATTTGGCATACCCCAGCAGAATTTTTGTAATTTTGCTTCTGTCACTTCATTCCATCTCCTACACTTTCCTTTAATATTAGTAACCGAATCTGTTGTGGATCAGGACTTGCATTAGTAAACGTTTATCAGAACAAGACTATGTTTAGACGTGTCCAACACATATTTACTGCAGGATCCGAGGCAGATTACCCTATTCAATGCAGCTTATCCCCGCGTGGAAATTGCTGCCACATCGGCACACAGATGCAGATAACGCAGTGAAATCGAGAACTCATTAACAGTGCCGAATTATACTTTTTTGTTTGCCCCATTTGTATGAGGGCCTGTTCAGGTGTGCATTGGAGGCTCTATCAGGAACCTCCGTCACAGATCCAGCCCAAAATACAGGATATAATAGCGCATCATGCTGCGCTATTGTTTTTTGTAAAATGACGGAAGCTGTGCTTCTGGTATTTTCATTGTTCTACTCCTCTGATGGAGCAGAGGAATGGAAACACGGATGCAGATGTGAACAGGTCCTTAACCGCCTAACGGTTTCTTCCAAACTATACATGGACTGCAGGGAAAGGTCCCTAAAATTTAGCCCAAGCACTGCTCAGGCAGTTAAACTGCAAAAGCAGCTCCTACTCGAATGATCCATTCAGACGATGAGGTATGGTTTAAATCGCATCTGAAAAGCAATCGCATTGAAAAACGCATCGAATCGTTATAACGTTTTCGGGGCGGTTTTGACCGCACCTCAACCACAACGTCTGATTGGACCCTGAAGGCTCTAGCCCGGTTTGAGTGGGGCTAGAGCAGATTGAATTGGGAGCTGCATTTACTGTACTTGCAGCTATCACTCAGCCTGTAGGATGTTTTGGCCACTGAGAGGGGTCTGTTATCCTTCTCCTGTTCCTGTATATCTTTAGATTACCCCAGGGGAAGGGGTAACATGCACTCTTATTCATGATATCACCCCTCCTTATTAATCAGAGGGTATACTTGCTATCTGATTGTTACAAATGGGGGGTCTTTTTTTACTCCAAGACCCAGTTGTTTAACCCCTCAGATGCTGCGTTCGATGCTGATTACAACATCAAAGTGATTTTACAGAATTCCTTAGGCGGGATTCACACGACCGGCTCGTTCCCGAGTCAGACTGTCGGCCGGTAAAATCGGCCATTTTGCCCGGCCGGTTTGCATTAAGTTTTGCATCCGTGCCGGGCCGGGCAGATCCGGACAGTGACATCAGCGGCAACTCCTGAAGGGGAATCGCCATGTGTTCGGGGATTCCGCTTCAGGAGTTTCCCCTGATGTCACTGCCCAGATATGGATAGAGACCTCAAGCGCTCTGTCCAGGAGCGGAATCCCCGAAAACACGGGGATTCCGCTCCTTCAAGGAGCTAAAGTGCGGCTAGCACATAGCAGAGCGGGGAGATACCTCCCCGCTCTGCTATAGTGGCGTCGCTACAGTAGTAGCAGCCGCAGCAGCTGCTAGCGGCGCCATCTAAGGTGTCGCCGGGCCAGGGTGCTTTTCAAGCAGGGGAAGGGAGCCAGCGCAGCGCTCCCTTCCACCTGCTGTACACCCCGGCCCTGCCACACAGTGTACAGCGATGCCATTTGTCCGAATGGCATTAACTCCTCCTCACATGCACTCTGCGCTGTGAGGAGGAGGAGATAGAGCGCAAGCGCCGGAAAACCCGGCCATCACTCGGGACACATCCCGGTGATGGCCGTGTAATACCCGGCCCCATAGACTTCCCGGCCGTCAAAAAATCGGTCGTGTGAATAGCCCCATTAGGGGTCTATTATTCCTAATGCAGCCGGGTGCCGGCCGATTTATGAACGGCCGGCACCCGGCCGGGAAACCCTGCCGTGTGAATGAGGCCTTACACAATGTTTTATTATTGAAAAAAGACAAAACTTCACATCGTAGTTGTTGCCGCATTCGTAACATCCCGTGCTATAAAATTAATGTTATTTAGACTAAGTTCATGTCGTTTTGTGCACACCTTTGTGATATACGATGACATATACGGTTTTAAAGTTACAAAAACATATGCATTTGTAACATGCGCTTTTGTTTTTTTTGTAGTCATGTACTTTTTTTTTTTTTTTAAATATATATACATTTGTGTCCATTCTTCTAAGAACATATACATTTTTTTGTTTTTGAGCTAAATCTATGTAGAAGTCAAGAATTCCCATATATGGTGACAAAAACATACGTTTTACGTATGCAAACGTAGGGTTTAAGATTACATACGTCGTACATTGACTTAAATACAAATAAAAACGTGTAGGTTTCGGAAAAGTACTAAAAAGCGTAGTAGACTACGCTTTTCAGGACATGGAAAAAAAGAATGTAAGCACACAAACTCCACCATAAGTCCCCATGCACGCGGCCGTGCCCGTAATCACGTTCCGCGATTGCGTGCACGGCCATCGACCGCTCGCATTTTTGGAAAATGCTAAAGAACGGACACGTTCCATCATTTTCAGAACATTTCTACAGCACGGACACCCATCCGTAGTGATTAGGGATGCATCGAAACTTCGATACGGTTTCGATGCCCTGCACCCTCAAACTGTTCGATACCGTTATTGTATTTAAATACCAAGCTGTTCGGTCGCACAGCTAAGTATAGTAATACATAAATGTTGTTAGAGCGGGGCTGCGGCTGTGTCATACAGCCATTGCCCCGCTCCGGAGTTCTGACAATTGTGCGCGCGGTCAGCATGATGTGATGCGGCCGGCACTGCACTAATGGGCGGCAGCACTGAAGACAGAACAATTCTTCGGGTGCATTACATCATGCTGACCGCGTGCACACTTATTGTTAGGAGCAATTGTTAGGGCAATGACACAGCTGCAGCCCCTCTTTAATGGCGGAGAAACCTCTCATCTCTGCCGCTATTCCCCCTGAATGCTACGATCAAAGCTGACCGCAGCATTCAGGGGAAAATGAGAAGGGGAGTTGCCCTTTGGATCGCGTCACAGGGAATTCCTGTGACGCGATCGAGGGCCATACCATATATGGGCAGACAGCCCAGGCTCCATTGAAGGACCCCAGGGCTGTCTGACCATATTTCCTGTTGTTAGGGCATACTTAGGTATGTCCTAACAACTGCCTGTGTACTATTAGTATATAGATATAAGCCAGTACATTGAAGTTTAAAAATACAATAAAGTAATGTTAAAAAAAAAAACACACTTCAATAAACATTAAAAGAAGTCTCGATACATAAAATATACCCATTCGGTATCGTCACGACAGTAATAACTCATTTATAGCGTCATTTATGTTTACGCTGTTATAAAATAAAAACTGCTTTCTTTCACTTATTAATGTGAGGCGCGAGGTATTATGAATTTTAAACCCCCATGTGCCTCACATTAATAGTAATTAACCCCATCATGTACCGCACACATTTACCCACTGTTGTCCATTATGACTGAGGAACATGATGGGGTTAATTACTATTAATGTGAGGCACATGGAGGTTCAAATTTCATCACACCTCGTGCCTCACATCAGAAAATGGAAGCACTTTTTTTAATTTTATTATTGTTGGCAAAAGTATCTTTTGGCGTATCCCAATACTACACTAAGTATCGGTATCGAAGTCCAAATTCTGGTGTCGTGACCTCCCCTAGTACCAATACCAAAAGGTGTCCGCGGCCAATAGAACTGAATAGGTCCGTAATTGCAAACCGTATTATGGTCCGCGATTACGGAGAGTTTTTACAGTCCTGTGCATGGGGCCTTAGGGCATCCGTCCTTACCATAGAAATCAATATACACGCTGTGGTACACGTTTTTGGAGCCATTTTTTCATGTCAATACGTGCACATCAGTCGTAGAGTAGAAACGGGATGTGAATTTAGTTTTTCTTTATGGCGTGCAGGATAAGGCTAAGGCCCCGTGTGTCTACGAGAGGGTGTCCGTGCCGTAGAAACCTGCCGAAAAAAATAGGGCATGTCCTATTTTTTATTTTGGGGACCGTGCTCCTATACTTTATAATGAAAGCACGGCCTGTAAAAAGGGCCAGCCGACGGTGCCCATAATTAAAGATACGATTTTTTATTTAATTTTTTTAAGCGCTAAGGTGACCAAAGAACTATTTAGATTTTTTTAAACGCATGCGCGTTAAATAATGGTATATTGTAATAGATCTGAGTTTTACAGACGCAGCGATACCACATGATTTTATTTTTTACGTTGTGTTTGGGGAAAAATGTGACAAGTTTATTATAATTTTTTTATTTATTTGATTTAGTTCCCTTAGGGGACTTGAACCAGCAGCTTCTTGGTTGCATGTGGAGTTACTGAAACAGCATAACTAGCTGAGCTAGACAGTTTCCCTAAATCCCATAGTAGTGAATGGCAGTTACGGAAGCAGCATAGCATGCGAGCTACGCTGTTTCCGTAACTACTATTCAATTCTATGGGATTTAGGGAAACTGTCTAGCTCAGCCAGTTATGCGGTTTCAGTAACTCCACATGCAACCAAGTGGCCGGGAGAGCACAGAAAGCTAGAACGGGGTTTAGGGGGCCCCGTTCTAGAGATGGGTGCGGGTCCCAGAGGTGTGACCTGCAACTATCTGACATTTATGACATATCCTGTGGATATGTCATAAATGTCCTTCATAGAAAAACCCCTATAAATGCCGCGGTCGCTATTGACCACGGTATTTAACTAGTTATAGGGGTTTGCCATAACACATGTATCCCCTATCCACAGGACCCCCGGCGATAAGAACAGGGGACCGAAAGTCACCCAAAGTGCTACATGAGAAGCCTGGACTTCTGGGTTCTGTGTCTGGCTTATCTGTTCCGCAGCTCCATAGAGATCAATGGAGTGCAGCTCGCGCATGCGCAGAAGAATCCCATTCAGCTTTATGGAGCTGCCGGACACAGAACGCGGAAGTTAAAGCTTCTCATGCAGGTCTCTTGGTGACTCTCTGTCCCTGTTCTCCTTATCGCTGGGGGATACATGTGTTTTACGGCACAAAACTTTTAAGCGGCCAGGAACAGCGAAATTGCTGTTCCTGGCAGTGCAGCGTGTCCGCTGTAAAACACAGCTGACACATGCAGTGTATGGAGCGGGCTCAGCGCGTGAGCCCATTTCACACATCATATCCCCCCGCCCCGCTCCATGATGTGCTGGCACGTCATGGGTTGGAAAGGGATTAAGTAATGAAGCGGTCAGGGGGCCCGGAAATTCCGGGTCCCTTGACTGCAGACTATAAGACGCAGGGACTTTTTAGCAAGATTTATTCTTGCTAAAAACTGCGTCTTATAGTCCGAAAAATACGGTACCTGATAATGTACTGGGAAACTCAAAAATAAATTCTCTGTGGAGAGGAATTGGGGAAAAAACTGATTCCTCCATTTTCTGTTGGGTTTTGTTTTTGTCTTTCACCGTGCAGTAAAAACGACAAATTAACTTTATTCTGCCGGTCAATACGATTACGGCGATACCAAATTTATATAGGTTTTTAATGATTTAGGCCCCATTCACACGACAGTATTTTTCATCAGAAATTACTGACAGTAATTACGGACCCATTAATTTCTATTGGCCACGGACACCTTTCAGTATTTTTACTGATGGGTGTCCATGCTGAAAAAATGATAGAACTTGTCCTATTCTTGTCAGTAATTACGGCAAGGACTCTCCTATAGAAGTCTATGGGAGCTTCCGTGAATACGGGCGGCTACTGATGTGCATCCGCAAACCGTCAATGTTTATGGAAGCATTGCTAGGCAACATGTTGATGACCTAATTTGCAACCTCCCTCTTTTTGTACAGATCTTTATATACGGATGCAATACGGACTGTATTTAGACACCCCTCCGTGTAAACTGCTGGAATACGGATACCTACTGATACGTATTTCGGGATAGATGAAAATACTGTGTATGGGGCCTTACTCCTTTTACAAAGAAAAAACTATTTATTAGAAAGAAAATGTTTTCCATATTCTGAGAGCCATAGGTTTTTGTTTTTTTTTGTTTGTTTTTCTGCTGATTGAGTGGTGTGAGGGCTTATGTTTTGCAACACGAGCTGTGGTTTTTCTTGTTACCAGTTTTTGGTACATATGACATTTGGAATTTTGTATTCTTTTTATAGTGTTCACAGTGCGCGTTAAATAATGCTATATTGTATTGTACAGGGTGGGCCATTTATATGGATACACCTAAATAAAATGGGAATGGTTGGTGATATTAACTTCCTGTTTGTGGCACATTAGTATATGGGAAGGGGGAAACTTTTCAAGCTGGGTGTTGACCATGGCGGTCATTTTGAAGTCTGCTATTTTGTATCCAACTTTAGTTTTTTTCAATGGGAAGAGGGTCATGTGACACATCAAACTTATCGAGAATTTCACAAGAAAAACAATGGTGTGCTTGGTTTTAACGTTACTTTATTCTTTCATGAGTTATTTACAAGTTATGGGTGTCCGGTCCGAGCATTCCTAGATGAACAGTTTCCTGGAAAGTGGATTGGTCATCGTGGGACAGTTGAATGACCCCCTAGCTCTCCCGATCTGACCCCCTTAGACTTTTATCTTTGGGGTCATCTGAAGGCAATTGTCTATGCTGTGAAGATACGAGATGTGCAGCAACTGAAACTACGGATACTGTAAGCCTGTGCTAGCATTTCTTCTGCGGTCTTGCTATCAGTGTGTGAAGCGTGGGAGAAGAGGGTTGCATTGACAATCCAACACAATGGGCAGCACTTTGAATACATTTTATAAGTGGTCAGAAACTTGTAAATAACTCATGAAAGAATAAAGTAACGTTAGAACCAAGCACACCATTGTTTTTCTTGTGAAATTCTCGATAAGTTTGTGTCACATGACCCTTTTCCATTGAAAAAACTAAAGTTGGATACAAAATGGCCGACTTAAAAATGGCCGCCATGGTCAACACCCAGCTTGAAAAGTTTCCCCCCCTCCCATATACTAATGTGCCACAAACAGGAAGCTAATATCACCAACAATTCCCATTTTATTTAGGTGTATCCATATAAATGGCCCACCCTGTATATTGAAAATGGGAAAAGGTTCACTTATGTTTATTTTTTTTTAGTAGTGGGGAAAAAAATGAAACTTTTATTTTTTTATTTTTTATTTTTTTTACACATTATATTAGTCCTCCTGGAGGACTCGAACCAGCAATCGTTAGATCCCGTATTGCAGTATATTTGTCATTTTTTACAGGCTTCTGTTAAGCCCTGCCAGAGGCAGAGAGGAGGCAAACCTGGGAGCATTCTTTTGGCGCATGGGCTGCCATGACTAACATCGGCACCCCGCGATCGTGTCGCGGGGGGACGGTGGGCAGCCCCCTCTTTCTAACAGCTTAGATGCTGTGGTTGCTATTGACAGCGGCGTCTAAGGGATTTAACGACCAGGGATAGAGCGATTTGCTGTTCTTGGCCATTAGTCCAGGGTATTACGTGGTGGTGCGCGAAGCAGTTCCTTTGGGAACCAGTAATAAAACAAGAAAGTGATCTTGTACATATTGGGTAAAGTTACTTTGTGTGTTTTTGCATGTTGAGACATTCTAGCGGAGACAGATCTTTATTTTGAATGGAGCGTGATAAAGTGTTTCCCTTTGCTTCGGCTAGTATAGCCATGTAGATTGAGTCATTGTGTATTGTTTCCTGTCAGATAAAGAGTTTTTTTTGTTTAATCTTTTCTTGTGGTTCCTGTTGAGTGATATGAGAAGTTAAAGGAGTTGTTCAGTTTCAACAAATGTTTTTTTGGTATTATACTCTGTATTATAGGTGTTTTCCCAACTTAGACATTTATGGCATGCATGGCCCCCTCTTCACTAGTCCCCCGCCTGAAATTCGTAGCCAGCATCCGCCTCACCAGATGAAATGGGGGTCCCCGTTCTAGATGGTTCTCTATAGGTGTGTGTTTCAGAGCTGGAACCCACGTCTATCAGACATTTATGGCTTATCCACATGACATGCCATAAATGTCTAAGTTGGTAATACCCCCCTTAATTCCTCAGGGCTTTCAAAATCTCTTCTTGCTGTTACTAAGTAGGAACATTCAGGCCTCATGCACACAACCGTAGTTTTTAATCTGCAATTACGCATAATCTGCGGACCCATTTATTCTTATAGGCCACTGTTAAAGGGGGTGGGGTAATAGCGGGATTCACTGGTTAGTGACACCCACTATTACTACCGCCTTTATAAACGGGGTCACTAGGGTTATGCCTAGTTCCCCTACCTTTTCCTTATACGAACGTCGATCTAATTGCTTTAGCGGCTACTCAAGGGAATAAGACTATAGTAAATAAAGGTAATATTTATTAACATACAGTAATCACACTCATATAAATACTGTAACTAATCACAGTACAGTATAAACACGGTATCACAATTCTAATTATACCGCCACCCACTTACCTAAACATACATATGAATACAGTTATGATACAATACACGTAAGTTACTTGTGATTCTCACACGCTCACTATCTCTATCCCACTTCCTCCTAATATAACTTTCCCTATACACTAAGGGTTAATACGTGATAAGGAGGAACAAGGGGAATGGGTTTCTGTGTACCTGGGGATGTGCAGGTCAAGGGTCACTGCAGGGTACTTAGGGCAGCAAGGGTGAACTTAGGGAACACAGGGTTACTCAGAGAATCAAGGGTTAACTCTGGGACAGTAGGGACAGTACTCAGGGAGAGCAAGGGTTAACTTACTCAGGGGGAGTAGGGACAGTACTCAGGGAGAGCAAGGGTTAACTCTGGGACAGTACTCAGGGAAGCAAGGGTTAACTTGGAGTAGGGACAGTCAAGGGGTTAACTCAGGGAAGCAAGGGTTACAGCAGGAGGAGACAGGGAGAGACAGGGTTAAGTGTAGCTATTGCTACACTTGATACTTAGGTGACTTTGGTGAGGCAGTAGCCCTGGTCTTTGGAGGAGAGAGAGGTGTTTGTGGTGGTGTGGGAGGCAGGCAGCTCTCAGCTGATCGTCTTCTGCTAGCTCCGGCTCCTGAGCGTACCGACGCAGGGCTATTTAACCCTGTCGGTACGCTCGCAGTGGGGGATGTGGTGCTTGCCCTCGGCTAGCATGCGTCGGCATGGTGATAATGTATCACCAGCCGACTCATGAGCGCCCGCACGAGAATGTCCGTGCGCGCGGGAGACTTGAAATGGAGACAGGGGATAACTATCTCCTGTCTCCATGGTTACCAAACAAAGCAGGGCAATGCTAATTGTCCTGCTTTGCTTCCAACCGCATTCATGACCAGGGCTGTTGTAGTTACAGCCCTGGCTCATGATACATTATATGTATTATATATGTATGTATGTATGTATGTGTATTTCCCTTTACAGCCACTTGACACCTTTCAGTATATTTATGGATGTGTGTCCGGGCCGTAGAAATGATCTGCAAAATATAGAACATGTCCAATTCCTGTCTGCAATTGCAGTACAGACTTGCAGATAGTCTATATGTGCATTCAAAATTGCGAATGGCTAGGGATGTGCATCCGTGGCCGTCCGTAATTGTGGAAGCGTTACTATGCAATGATGGGATTCCCCAAGAAAATGGCGTCTGAGCGATCAGGTAACCTTTTCAAGATGTTGGTGACCTCATTTGTTGCCACCACTTTTTTTTTTCAGATCCGTAAATACGGATGCATTGAGGAAAGCGTGCCACATATGCAGATGACTACGGATCCATATTTGCAGACCGTAATAAAACGGTTGTGTTCATGAGGCCTTATTGTAGAATTCCAGTGAATAAAATTCTGATCATGGTCATGTGATTATCACACAGGTGCTGGGAGCATTAGAAGACATATATGATACTGTGTGGCCGTCACATGACCATGTCTATGGCAAGACTTTTATCCACTGAAAGTACTTGCTGGTTTTTTATGTGTTTTTCATCGTGCGGCCTAAAGACGTCTAGAGAGTAAATGCACCCAAAGGCTCCATTGACGTAACCGGGTCCAAAAGAGTGTCCATTTGGCTTCTGTCAGGCTGGTATAAATCGGTATACTTTTTTTTTCTTTTAAAGGTATAGAATAGTGTAGTTCACTACGTTACTCTAGTATGCAAAAAAGGTATATTGTGCGGTGTACGGTTTTTCCAACATGGATGCTATGGATGACGTATTCCACTAGTTGGCATACGTCACAGGCATATGTTTAATGTATACATTATGGGATTTTTAACCCGTTAGTGACCGGCCCATAGTGTTTCTACGTCTGTCAGTAACGGGTCTTATTCCGATGCAATAGACTTTTTTACGTTGCTGCATCGGAAAGTAAGCAGAGCAGGGAGCTGTCAAATCTGCTTGGCCGGGTGAGATCGATATTGGTATCGATTTCACCCGTTTAACCCCTTAGATGCGATGCTCAATAGCGTGCATCGCATCTGAGTGGTTTTGGAGAGAGGGAGGGAGCTCCCTCTCATCCCACTGACACCCGGCGATAAGATCGCCGAGTGTCTGTGTCTCCGATGGCAGCCGGGGGCCTAATAAAGGCCCCCAGGTCTGCCTGTAATGAATGCCTGCTAGATCATGCCTCTGGCATGACCTAGCAGATGCCTGTCCGTTTTACACGGACAGGCAGTAATGCACAGCAATACAGAAGATAGGAAGCCATTGTTAGGCATCCTGTTGCCATAGTAGCAGTCGCCAGCCTTGCCATCACATGGCAAGGCTGCCGATTGCATACAAACCACTTTGATGCAGCGATTGCGTTGAATCACTGCATTGAAGGGGTTAATGGCAGGAATCTGAGCTGGCTCCGGTTCCTGCCGATAGATCGAGGTGTCCGCTGTAACATACAGCAGACACCCACTGCTGATGACGCCGGCTCAGCTTCTGAGCCGGAATTTGAGCCGGCGCCATCTTGCCGATGGTTCCGGAAGCCTCCTGGGCCCCGCCAACGACGGGGCATAGGAGGATTCCGTTACTGGCGGACCGGGAGGTAAGTATTAGCCCTCCGATCGCCTTTGCAGCCACCGGCACCCCAGCGATCACGTTGCTGGGGCGCCGGTGGCTATAAACTCCTCACATGCTGCGATCTCTTGAACGCAGCATGTGAGGGGTTAATCGGTCGGATCGGAGGCTAGCTCCGGTCCTGGCCGATACCTCAGGGTGCCAGCTGTAACATACAGCTGTCACCCGGCGGTGATGTCGCTGGCTCAGCTCCTGAGCCAGCTCCATCTCCTTCACGTACAGTTACGTGGAGATGCGGGAAAAGGCCATCTCCCATGACGTAACTGTACGTGAAATGGCGCGAAGGCGTTAAAAGATACGTCATGATCCTAGTTCATGACGCATCCATTTAATGTATTCAATTATAGTCTATGGTGATATATGGCACTGTTAGAGCATCCATCACAGCTTGCATTTAACGTATACCGAGAGCTTTTACCTGGCATATATGTGAAATGTAGTGTAATACACGTGATGTGAATGGGACTTTAAAGGGGTATTTGAGTTTTAGCAGACGAAGCCTATTCATTGTATAATTAAGTTAGGTCCAGTTCACACAGTTTTATTGGCGCTGATTTTGAAACGGAGACGGTGTCAGTATCCACAGCAAAAAACTTTCGAAATCGCCTCCCATTGATTTCAATGGGAGGCATTTTTTTTTTAGCTGCTCGCAGGAAAAAAAAAGCGTCATGTCGGGGTTCCGCCTCTGACCTCCCAGTTAAATCAATGGGAGGCAGAAAAAGCGTTTTTCGTTGCGTTTTCTTTGGCCTTAATGGCCACGGGCGAAACACTTGGCAAAAAAGTGCAAGCAGTGCCTGCAAAATCCTCCATGTGAACAGGGCCTTATGCAGTTTTCAACTCTATTTTGTGCATCAATTCCTCATTATTTCCCAAATTGTTTTGTATGAAGTCCTTCAATATTTACTTCTACAAGTTGAGAAGCCGTCCTAGTTGTGTGGTTCTCACACAGGTGCACGGCTCGTTACAGTCCAGTTATCGGAGCCATGAATCTGTATGAGCGGCTCCCATTCTAGCGGACTCGAGCGATCTATGTATTATATGGATCATCTGAATAGCGGCCATGTAATGCTACATTTGCCTGGCTGGCCACATCTTCCCCCGGCAAATTTAGCTGATTGCCAGACCTGTGGTGATTGATCGTCACTGTGGCTCCTTTGTGATTGGGGTTGACTCTACTGAGGGGCTAAAACCCCAAGTCAATCGATAGAACAAAGTGGTAGTGGCTGTAGGAAAGTAACATGCCCCTTCGGCTCATTCCAGTTTGGCTCTTTTCCTTTCACTACATTCACACAACAATGGGTAAAAAATGACCATTCTAAAGTGATCAACTGTCAGTTTTTTCATGGCCATTTTGCATCAGTGTGTCTCTAAATTTTCATCCATTTCCAGTCCGTCTGTCGGTTTTTAATGGCCGTTAGCAAAAATAAAAATAAAGGCTGGATTTCATTTGTCATTGTGTTTTTGTTTGGTTTTTTTTTTGTGTCCCAACCCCCTGAAAACACCACAGTGCCCTTGTAGATAGTACCAGTGACCACTATAGAGCACAGCATTTAGACAGCTTATTAACCCTAGGTATTTCACAGGAATTTAAAGCAAAGTAGAGGTGAAATTTACAAATTTCTTTTCTTTGTCAGAAATCCTTTTTATTACATTTTCTTCTGTAAAATAAGATTTTACCAGAGAAACGCAACTCACTGCTTATTGCCCAGATTGTGCAGCTTTTAGAAATATCCCACATGTGGCTCTAGTGTGGTAAAGAACTGAATCACAGGTCTCAGCAGGAAAGGAGCACCTAGTGGATTTTGAGGCCTCCTTTTTATTAGGCACCATGTCCGGTTTGAAGATCTTGTGGTGCCAAAACAGTGGAAACCCCCCTCCAAAATTGACCCTATTTGGCAAACTACACCCCTCAAGGAACTTATCGAGCGGTATAGTGGGCATTTAGACCCCACAGGTTTTTTTTTGGCTGCATTTCGGCTGTGCAATTGAAAATCAAATTTTTCCCATAAAAGGTACAAATTTTTAATCTTGACAAGGAATAAAGGAGAAACATTTGAAAATAAATTTCTCCCGATTATGTCAATACCGCATATGTGGTCATAAACTGCTGGTTGTACAAACGGCAGGGCTCAGAAAGGCAGAAGTGCTATTTGTCATGTAGAGCTGGGTTGGTTTCTGGGAGCCATGTCGCATTTGCAGAGCTTTTGAGGTACCAGTGCAGGGGAAACCCCTTAAGTGACCCCATTTTGGAGACTAGACCCCTTGAGGAATTCATTGTAGATTTCATGGGGTGCATGCGACATTTTGATCAGTTTTTATTCTAGTTTCTTTAAGAGGCGTGGTGACTAAAAAACCGCAATTCTGGTTATTTTTTATTTATTTTTTTTATTCTATTTTTTTTTTTTTTCAGCGTTCACTGCGTGCTATAAATGACATTCACTTTATTGGGGGGGCGATAGAATTACGGCGATACCATGTTTTTATATATTTATTTTTTATAGCTTATGTCGTTTGCACAATAAAATACTTTTTATAAAAAATAATTTACTTATTGTGTTGCCATATTCTAAGAGCCATAACTTTTTTTTTTTCCATCAAGAAAGCCGAGTGTGGACTTGTTTTTTTGCGTAACAAACTGTAGTTTCGATCAGTACCATTTTTAGTTACATGCGACTTTTTGCTCTCTTTATATTCCATTTTTTTGGGAGGTGAAGTGACCAAAAAATTGTGATTCTGCTGTGGTTTATTATTTTCCTTTTACGGCGTTCACCGCGCGGGGTAAATAACGAAATACTTTTGTAGTTCAGGCGTTATGGATGCGGCGGTACTGATTATGTATAGTTTGTTAATTTTTTAATAATAAAGGACTGATTATTACTTAAACTTTTTATTTTTTATTTTTTTTATGTTTACACAACTTTTTCTTAACTTTTTTTTTTTTACTTTATTACTTTGTCCCACTAGGGAACTTGAGGGCAGGAGGCCCTGATCGCTATTCTAATACACTGCACTACATGCGTAGTGCAGTGTATTAGAGCTGTCAACTACTCGCTGACAGCAAGCATAGTGGGTCCTGACTGTCAGGAGCCACTAGGCTTCCGTAGATGGCATAGCCAGAGACCATTGTTAGACCTCCGATTGCCATAGCAACCATCGCTGCCCGTTATGATGTAGCGGGCCGTCGATGATGTCGCTATTGAACACTGCTTCTAAGGGGTTAATCAGCGGGGACACCGCAATCGGTCCACGCTGAAGGAGCTGCGGCAACTGCTGTACGAGGCTCCTGTATGTGTCGGGAGGACGGTCGACATGACCGTTTCTCTTGGGGCGTACAATTCAGTCATGGAGCTCGAATGATTTACCATGATGGAATAGTACGCCCAGGAGCGGGAAGGGTTTGAAGTATCAGTGTACTGTGAAACAAACAAAAATTCTCTGTGGAGAGGAATTGAGAAAAACTGATTCCACCATATTTAATCACGCTTCGTTTTTACGTCTTTCACCGTGTGGTAAAAATGACAACTGTGCTCTGCTGGTTAATACTATTATGGTAATACCAAATTTATATAGTTTGTTTTGTTTTTTTTTTTTACTACTTTTACAAAAAACAAAATGTGTCGCTATATTCTGAAAGCCATAACTTTTTTTTTTTTTTCTCATGTCGCTTGCGCGGTGTTAGGGCTTAGTTTACGGGACGAGCTGTAGTTTTTATTGGTACATACGTTTTCATCACTTTTTATTCCATTTTTTTTATAGTGCTAAGGTGACCAAAAAACAGAATCTGGAGTTTTAAATGTATTTTTTTACGCCGTTTACAGTTTCTAGGGTATGTTCACACGGCCAAGTTTCAGACGTATACGAGGCGTATTATGCCTCGTTTTACGTCTGAAAATACGGCTCCAATACGTCGGCAAACATCTGCCCATTCATTTGAATGGGTTTGCCGACGTACTGTGCAGACGACCTGTTATTTACGCGTCGTCGTTTGACAGCTGTCAAACTACGACGCGTAAAAATACAGCCTCGTCAAAAGAAGTGCAGGACACTTCTTTGGACGTTTTTGGAGCTGTTTTCTCATAGACTCCAATGAAAACAGCTCCAAAAACTGACGTAAAAAACGGCGCGAAAAACGCCGCAAAAAATGCGAGTTGGTCAAAAAACATCTGAAAAGCAGGGTCTGTTTTCCCTTGAAAACAGCTCTGGATTTTCAGACGTTTTTGGTCACTACGTGTGCACATACCCTTAGATGCCATGGTCGCTATTGAATGCAGCATCTAAGTGGTTAAACGGCCAGGATCTGAGTGATCTCTGTTCCTGGCCGTTAGGGTGGATTTACATGAACGCGATATACGTCCATGCAACGCGCGTGATTTTCCTCGCACAAACCTATACTAGTCTATGGGGTCGTGCAGACAGTCCGTGATTTTTACGCAGCGTGAGTCCGCTGCGTAAAACTCACGACAGGTCCTATATTTCTGCCTTTTTCGTGTGTCACGCACCCATTGAAGTCAATGGGTGCGTGAAAATCACGCGCACCACACGGAAGCACTTCCGTGGGGCGCGCCTTATTCGTGCAACAGCAGTCAAAAGGATGATTGTAAACAGAAAAGCACCACGTGCTTTTCTGTTTTCAAACATCCAAACGGAGTGTCATAATGATGGCGGCTGCATGAAAATCACGCAGCCGCACATCCTATCTGTTGATACACGGAGCTGTAAAGTTCCTTTTGCGCACGCAAAACGCAGCGGTTTTTGCGTGCGCAAAGCGCACACGCTCGTGTAAATCCGCCCTTAGTGTGAGGTGTCAGCTGTAATACACATCTGACGCCTGCAGCATATGGAGCTGGCTCAACGTGTGGGCACGCTCCATACTTTAACCCCTTGATGCACCAGGACGTTTCCGGTACGTCATGGTGTGGAGGTTGAAGGGGGGTGTATTAAATAAGGTGTTGTCCCTATAAAAGAAGCCAACAGTGATCAACATAGTGCCCTGAGTCTAGATTTTGACCCACCCACCCCATCAGCTGTCATCTCTGAGGGAAGCCACACATTTCCCCTGGAGCGGCTGACGCAGGGGAACTGTAGCATTACATGTAGGTTTTCGGATGCGTTTTTGATCATATGCCCATGGCAAAAGTCCCGGGCAGAATGCATTCGATGCCCCACTTGTCTGAGTAGTTTGAAAATGTCTTCAAAATCGCGCCAAAGCATTTTTATGGACAGCAATTTATTACAGCCATGTTTTTTGTCGCAAGAAGTCCTTGATTTTGTTGTGGAAGAATAAACTTACAGAATCCTTCTTTGACACGTGGGGAAGTTTTAAGTTCTCCTTTCGTAACGAGGTCTGTCAATTCCATCTTAAATAGGAAAGCAAACTTATCCAACAATAACTTGAACGGCATAGCTTGCTTTTGTAAAATGGATTTAATTCCTTTTAAAAACCATACCAAAATGTGATAATGTTTTTCGGCTGCATTTTTCAATGCGGTTCTAACCGCTCCTCAACTGCAAAGGTTGGATGGACTATTAGGATCCATTCACACATTGCGGTTAAGATGTGGTTAGAACCGCATCAGAAAAACGCATCCGAAAACAGCATTTGTCTTTACAGCCATGTGGTGCGTTTTTCAGTGCAGTTTTTAACATGACATCGATTTAAGGCTATGTTCACACAGAGTTTTTTTGACGCGGAAACCGCGCCAAAAAAACCATCAAAAACGGACCGAAAATGCCTCCCATTGATTTCAATGGGAGGCGGAGGCGTCTTTTTCCAGCGAGTGGTAAAACCGGCTCGCGGGAAAAAGAAGCGACATGCCCTATCTTCGGACGTTTACGCCACTGATCTCCCATTGACTTGGGAGGCAGAGAAAGCGTATTTTGCAGCGTTTTATGCCCGCGGCGCTCAATGGCCGCGGGCCGAAAAATTCTGTGAAAATCTGCCTCAAACTCAAGAAATTCCGCCTGCAAAACTCTGTGAACATGGCCTAAAGGCACCATATCGTGGTCAATGTGCTCAATAAAACAAACGATACCTCTTCGATAACAATCAGACCATTTTGTATTAGTAATGCAGAAATCCAGGTTATTTGCATCCCAAGGTGCTTCCGATTTTACAATGAGGCTCACAGAAGTTTATTCACGTGGATTCCGTGGAAAAGATTATGGCTTGTTTCCACGTATGTGTATGACTAGTATTCAATGCAGTGCATCCAACGGAGATCACGATTTAGCAGACAGTTTTTTGTTTTTTTTTGTTTTTTTTTTAACCCATTTACGTATTTAATCTACATTCTCTTTTTTTATCTTTTTAGTTAGTTTATTTTACTCCCAGTCTTTACGCTTACCGAGCTTTCAGCTTGACATTTTATAATAAAAATATCCGCCTCATCGCCCAGTCATCCAAGCTTGAAGAGCGTTGTCTGAGGCTTCTCAAAAGGCTTTCTCTTTTCTTTTGTCTCCCGCTCTTCACAGTGCACCTTCAGTAACCTTCACAAACCATATTTATTTTTCCCTGTATTCATGTGTACTGAAATGACAAGTGGGTGTTTGGTTTATTAGATATTATATTATGTCTGGTGTATTTCTTATGAGGCTTTTGTGGTTATTTTTTGCTTTTAAGTAAATTTTTATTGATATATCATGAATAACATTCTTGACGATGTAAATAAAAAAAATAAAAAAAGCCTCAAACACAGAATCTAATTCTGAATAAACATAATGGAATTTGAAGGAGTTTTCCACTACCGTACAGCTGATGACCAATCCACCGGATAGGTCATCAGTTTATGATCAGTGGGAGTTCGACATCCGGACCCCGCGCCAATCAGCTGCTCCAGCTGCCTGCGTGTATTGGACGTCCATGCCGGAAGCAGATGGCTCCGGTCATGGAATAGGAGCAGAGCTGCAGTTCTGCACCACAGCTGCTATACAACGTACGGAGCCAACTGCTACCGGCTCCAACTACTGCATGCCGTTCAATGACATCTGGTGTCCGCCTGCAGCTAAACGGTGCGGGTGTCTAACACGCACAGATCATATACTGACTTATCCGGTAGTCAAAAATCGCTAAAATTTCATTTACCGATCACTTTTAAAATTGCTGTATCACAGTTTTTTTGACACTTCAACCCCCCAAAAAGATTTAATAAAAAGTGATGAAAATGCCAATCATTCCCCAAATTGGTATTAATAAACGACCTCTTTCCAAGTACAAAAAGACGCCGTACACAGAAATATAATAAAGTTACGGGAGTCACAATGTGGCGATGCAAAAATGTAATGTCAAATTTAGTTTTTCAAACTTTTACTTGTGTTTTAGTACCTTTAAAAAAAAAAATAGATAAATTTGGTATCGCCATCATCGTACTGACCCGCAGAATAAAGGTAATGTCACTTTCATTTTACATTGAACACTGTAAAAACAAAACCCATAAGAATATGGAGGAACTGCTGTTTTTTTCCAATTCCACCCTACTCTGATTTTTTTCCCAGCTTCCCAGTACATCACACATTAATAGTAATTCGTACAGTTAGAAAGTACAACTTGTCCCGTAAAAATTAAGGCCTCCTATATGGCTGTCGACGAAAAAGTAAGTTACGACCTTTTGAAGGTGGGGAGGAAATAACAAAAGCATAAAAACAATGGGGAGACACCTGACTGGCTCCGAGCCCGCGACCAACACAATTTCTGGCTGCAGCAGTCAATATAAATCTATAACTACTTTGCATTGGTAAATCTACCCGAATAACAAGTTCTCAAAAAAGTGCTTAGAGATTAAACGGTAAATAAAAAGTTTCTTCAAGTCATTCTTATTTTAAATAAAATCTTACGTGTTTCTGCTGGAAATCTTAACATCACTAATCATTTTCTACTTTGACACAGCAGGAAATTGCTGGTAGAAAGATACAGGAGGGCAGCCCAAGTTGTGTATGCGGTGTTCCTGACAACAATTGTGTGTTTTTTTTTTTTGTGTATAAACCTTAGCCAATACTATTTCACTTTGACTGGGCCCATACGACCTGTTGTTTCTTGACACTCCCTGGTTTAATGACATCCGTAGTTAGATTGTTCCACCCTATGTGTCATGTACTATTTTTTTAATTCTGCACCTTTTGCTCTGCATATAATCTGATTATTGCCATTTAATTCAGTACTTTATTCACTAAGAATAGTAGCGTGCATATGTTTACTTATTCATTGCCGAGGTGCAATGTTCATAAATAAATCAATCTTCTACACTTTGCACAGACTGAATAAAATATTTTTATATACGTTTTTCCAGCAATCTTTCAAGATCTGTTTACGGTCGCAAAGACATTCCAGTACTACTTTTTTACTTTTGTTACTCACTTTAAAATCATTTTTATTGTAGATTGAAATAAAGCAGAGCAACTTCATAATTATCTAGCTTTGTCTTTAACTAATATTGATTCACCACACAACAGAGCTGCAATCAGATTTTTGCTGGTTGCCACTTGAATCAGTCAGCAATCTTGTCGACAGATCACACCCGAAGAGCTTGGATGAGTGTAATGCAATGCAATCTACTACACTGCTTGCTGGATATGCAAAAACATCTGATCTGTTCTGTACAGATACTGAACTGGCAGGTTGGGCTGGGAGATGTGAGCTCTGAAAACAACATAATTTTGAATACAGATATTCATTATATCGTCCTATAATACAAAATATAACTCCTTTATAAATAAGTAAGGGAATGTTGTTTATCCAATAAAAATGGCTCGAAAGTGAAACGTATAATTGCAAAAATATTATAAAGGTTTGTTGAATTTAAAAGTTACAGTAAACTTCTCATTATGTTAAAAACTCAAAATAAACATAAGGCAGGTGTTATCAATTCTGTAAGCCCTTATTCACACGACTGGGTTTCCTGGCCGGTTGACGGCCGTTCATAAAACGGCCTTCACACGGCCGCAGTAGGAACAATAGACTCCTAATGGGGCTATTCACACGACCGTTTTTTTTTTTTTTTTTTTTCGTTCACCCGGCTCCCATAGAAGTCTATGGGGCCGGGTAATACAGGGCCATCACTGGAATGTGTCCCAAGTGACAGCCGTGTCTACCGTCGCTCGCTCTCCTCCTCACAGCACAGAGTGCATGTGAGGACAAGGAGTTTATGCCATTTGGATGAAGGGCTGCATGCTGGAGGTAAGTTTCTAAAATGTGGGGGTGCCCTTATACAGAGGTACTGTGTGGCAGGGCCAAGGTATACAGCAGGTGGAAGGGGGTGCTGCGCTGGCTCCCTTCCCCTGCTTGTTTTAGAGGCGCCCTGGCCCGGCGAATCAGCATCCGCCTTTCCGCCCGGGCGCTTCAGGCATTGCTACCGCTATAGCAGCCATAGTGGTGGCGACTGCCTATGGCGCCGCTAGCGGCTGCTACTGCTGTACCGACGCAACTATAGCAGAGCAGGGAGGTATCTGCTATGTGCTAGCTAGGGATGTCACGATACCAGAATTTGGACTTCGATACCGATACTTCGTTTAGTATTGCGATTTCGATACTTTGCCAACAGTAATAAAAAAAAAGTTCTTCCGTTTTCTGATGTGAGGCGCGACGTGTGATGAATTTTGAATGCGCCTCACATTAAGAGTAATCCCATCATGTTTCTCAGTCATAATGGGTTAATGTGTGAGGTACATGATGGGGTTAATTACTATTCATGTGAGGAACATGGAGGTTAAATTCATCGCACCACGCGCCTCACATTAATAAGTGAAAGAAAGCAGTGTTTATTTCATTTTTTTACAGCGTACACATCATAAATGATGCAAAAAAAATTGTGCGCGCCATTACTGAATGTGTGAATATTTTATGTATTGAGACTTCTTTTAATGTTTATTGTAAAAAAGGCGTATGTGTATTTTTTTTAAATTTAACAATACTTTGTTTTTACTTTATTTTTAAACTTTAATGTACTGACATATTTCAGATATATGCAAGTGCATTAGCCTGTGGACGGATAGCACACAGGCAGTTGTTAGGACATACGTCCGTATGCCCTAACTGGAAATATGGTAAGACATCCTTGGGGTCCGTCAATAGACCCTGAGCTGTCTGGCCATATATGGTATGGCCCTCGATCGCATCACAGGAATTCCCTGTGACGCGATCCATGGGCATCCCCCCTTCTCATTTTCTCCTGAATGCTGCAGTCTTTGCAGCTTTGGCAGCATTCAGGGGAATAACGGCAGGGATGAGAGGTTTCTCTGATCGCCGCCAGCGGGGCTGCGGCTGTGTAATAGTCATTGCCCCGCTTCTGACAGGAAGCGCTCACGCGGTCAGCATGAGGTGATGCGGCCGGCACTGCACTAATGAGCGGCGGTTCAGGCACTGACGACAGAACATGGGGGTGTTTTGCAGTGCGCCCACCATGTTCTGTCTTCAGTGCCGCAGATCATTAGTGCAGCACTGGTCTCATCACAACATGCTGACCCCGCGCACTTATCAGGACTCAAGAGCGGGGCACTGGCTGTATTACACAGCCGCAAGCCTCGCTCTCATACATTCATGTATTACTATACTGAGCTGTGCGGCTGCGCAGCCAAGTATCGAAATACAGGAAATAATGGTATCGAACCGTTTGGGGATGCGCAGTATCGAAACCGTATCGAAGTTTCGATGCAACGTGCATCCCTAGTGCTAGCCTCACTTTAGCTCCCTGAAGGAGCGGAATCCCCGTGTGTTCGGGGATTCCGCTCCTGGACAGAGCGCTTGATGTCTCTGTCCATATATGGACAGTGACATCATGGGCAACTCCTGAAGCAGAATCCCCGAACACTTTGTTACCGGGGATTCCACACCAGGAGAAGCCAGTAAAAATGGACACAGACCACAGGGGCTTTTCCTGAAGTGGAATCACTAGCCACATGGGGATTCCACTTCAAGAGTTGCCCCTGATGTCACTGTCCAGATATGCCCGGCCCGGAACGGAATCAAAACGGATACAAACCGGCCGGGAAAAACAGCCCAAAACGGCTGATTTTATCGGCTGACACTCGGACCCTGTCGTGTGAATAAGGCCTAAGTACCAAAATAAAGCAATACTTCTAGTAAATATCATAATGAAGATATTAGGCAATAGTAATGTCACATAGTTGTATGGAGCGGCAGGACTGCCACTTCATACAAACGCTTCTTCACCGCAGTAGTGCAGTTGTGGGAGACTCTGGTCCCCTGTTCTAGTGATTAGTGGGGATCCCAGGGGTTGGATACCTACCAATATAAATTTGATCACCTATCCAGTAGATCGGTGATGCATCTTTTTTGCTGAAATACCCCTCTAATGGCCATAGCTTACACTGCAAATTTTTGGCAGATGAAACAACGATGGATAAATTGTTGAGGCAACATTGGCAACTTGCATGATGGACAACTTGTGGTTTTTCCTGGGTTATCACAGTGGGGGGAAAAACACAAACTACATACTTATCCACCATCATTTCTCCTACAAAGTCTGTCTGATGGGATAATAAGGAAAGATTATTGGAAAAGGTCTCTTCAAAATCCCTTGTGTAGATGTCGTCCTGTCTCCTGTAGAACAGAAAAATCTGCTCCGCTCTGCTGCTCCCTGCCACAATATGTTAACATCTGGAAAGATTTTGATTGGTGCTGAACACCCCAAGTCATGAGGACGACTGTTTGGATGCTTTCCTAACCATTTAGTAGTCCCTTACAAATGTCTCTTTACATTGCAGGAGGTGGAAGAAGTTGTACCACTCGGACAGAGACGGGCCTGGTGCTGGTGCATGTGCTTTGGATTGGCCTTTATGCTGGCTGGCATCGTGTTGGGTGGAGCTTACCTTTACAGATATTTTGTTTCACAGGTAATAGTTTTTTGCACGTTTTATGGTAAATGAGATTAGCAGTAGTGCATCATTTCTAAAGCTGATAAACATTAAACTAAAGTAGATTTCAACGGAAAATGCTATGAAATGTGTTATGGGGCAGTCAAAAAAAAAAAGTTGTATTCCCATTTTTGGGAGAATTAGCTGTTCCTTGTGAGCTCTCCCCATCTCTCATGTGCCCATGTTAAACTGTAGTCTCTTCCTCAACTGAGATCAAACATTTCTGCAGTGAAAGCATTCTCAAGGCATGACATTATTTTACACACTATCCTAGAATGATGAACATTGTAATTGTTCTTTAATGCTGCCGATCTGCACTGAGTATAGGGTGCACTGTCGCCAACAACCAGGGAGCTAGCAGTAATGACCACCCCATTGTTTTCACCCATCTTAATCCATACAGCTTTGTCACATTAACCTTACTGTAAGTCAGAGACAGAACATCCCCCAGCGTAGAAAATATTATAAAAAAATAAGCATATCATTCATTAGTTCATAACTTAATATATTTCTGTACTTTATCAGTGGTGTCTGTGTTGTAAAATAACTTAGAATGTGTCCCCTTTCACACAGCACCTTACAGCAGCAGCACATCATCTGAACGAACTTGAAGAGGTATGTGCAGACTTAACTAGCCTGGTCTACAGGTGCCTCTGTGTAGAAGAAATCTTATGATAAGGGCTTGTCCACACGTAACGGAATTTCTGCAGAAAATTTCTGCGGCAATTCTGCAGAAACTAGCCGGATTTCCGCTGCGGAAAAACCACACCATTTCCTGCGTTTTTTACTGCAGAAAATGGTGTGGATTTTGCTGTGTTTTTCTCAATTTCGGGAGATGGCGATATCTCCTAAAAAACGCAGCACAGGTCAATTTCTTGGCGGAAATATTACGCAGCATGTTGATGAGATTTGTTAAATCTCACCCGCTTTGCTGCTACTGTATTCTGCTGCGTATTTTCCGTCCTCCATTCCGGTAGGAAAATACTCAGCAATTCCATTACCAAGCCCTTACTGTCCACTAACTGTATGATCGAGCGAAATACTATTTACTGACTTACTAAACTAACCTGCTTACATGTTTGATTCAAACTTTCAGTGAAAAGACTACAGTCTTGTGCACATGTACATCATACTTCAGGTTCTGGTAAAAATTCAATGCGCATATATCTATCGCCATTGGTTTTATTGCTTTTTCTAAATAAGATCTTAAGAATACAGAGTATCTAGCTGCATGACCAAGAAGAATGCAAATGAACAAGATCAGTGTACAAAGTAGATGATGTAGGAGCATTTTGTGGTGGCCTAAAACCAAACCGAATTGGCTAAACAGACAATTCTGGTATTCTAGAAACAAGTAAAAATGGAAATAGGCCATCTAGGTATAGTTAATGTTCTGCTTCACTTAAAAAAAAAAAAAAAAAAAGTCAAGGCTCGGTTATTTCCAGGCATGAGCTATGGTCTGTTTTGTCACCAGCACAGAGGCTGCCTTTATATCCTTATGGAGTACTGCATCCCAGGGGTTATTAAAAAGATTATGGGTAGTATTGATGAGATGATAGACCCATATTCACAACAAGCCTACTTTAGGACATGTCCACCAAGTATGGTAGATATCAAAACGACTGAATCAAGTTATTCTAACAATTCTTCACCCTGCCGAAGCTGGATTCATGCCTGGTAAATCTACTACCATAAATATTAAACGTGTGCAGACCGTTATTCAGCTGGGTAGAATGCGTAATTTGCTTTGGGCTGTTGCCTCATTAGATACTATGAAGGCATTCGACTCTGTTGAGTGGTCCTTACTTTTGGCCTGCCTTCACCGCTTTGACTTTGGTCCTAACTTTATATCTCCTGGATCCAACTTATCTATAAATCCCCTATGACTAATGTGGTGGTCAATGGCATCCCCTCTGATTCTTTTCCTCTTGCACAGGGTACGCGGCAGGGATGTCCCCTCTTGCCGGTTTTGTTTGCTCTTGTCATTGAAGCTATAGCTATTAGATTGAGATCCACCCCTATGGTAACTGGTGTGCAGTGGGAGGGAGGGACTGCTGTGGTAGGCCTGTACGCTGACTATATGGTCCTTTTCCTGCGCAACCCTCATGAGTCTTTTGGTCACGCTGTCCGCTTGCTAGATACTTTTTCACAATTTGCTGGGCTGAGGGTTAATTGGCAGAAATCTGCTATAATGTATATGACCCTTAACCCGACATTAGACCCCATGGTTTCACAATGTGGCTTGGCCGTGGTCACCAAATCTACATATTTAGGAGGAGTTATGGTTCTTAATCATACTGAAATGAAGGCCAATTTTATTGATCCACTTTTGACCTATGTAGAAACTAGATTGAAATTGTAGTCTAAACTGCCTCTGTCAGTGGCAGGATGCATTAACCTTATTAAGATGGTCATTCAGCCTAAATGTTTGTACATATTACAGCATATGTCAGTTTCAGTTCCCCAGTCTTATTTTCGCTCCCTGAATTCCTTAATTATTACGTTTTGTATGGGGCTCTTCCAGATCTAAACTTAAATTGGCTACCCTACAGCGTCCCAATGTAGAGGGTGGAATGGCTTTGTCAGATCTATACTTATACATACTTATACTACCTAGCGAGCCAGTTGCAGGGATTGGTTTCTAGATGTGTTTTCCTTGGACTCTACCCGCATGATGGCTTCCCTGGTGACTGATAATAGCCTAACTAGCTACCTAGAATACCCTCAATTTACTCAGTCGACTGAGGTTCTTCCTCTGCATAAGGTAGCATTAATGGTGTGGCGAGCTTCTAAGACTGTACTGCAGTTTAGAGATACTCTTACAGATTTACCTTTTGTGGCATAACCCTACTTTACCATCCTTCTTCACCATACCTGATCCTCAGTTTTGGCAGAGACCGAGAGTGACGACGGTAGGAGATGTGTTTAGGGAGGGGTCGTTTCTCACTTTGCTTCAGTTGCGGGAGCTACACTGTCTCCCTCATTTGCAATGGTACCACTACTTTCAGCTCCGCCACACTTTCCAATCTCAATTCCCACCTAATACTATCGCTAGATCTATATACCCCCTGATAGGCATATTAAAATCATAGGGTCCCAGAGGGCTCATATCTGCCTTACACATTTATTGTCGGCAAAGGTGTCCTCCACACCTTTGCCGGTATATGATAGGTGGTTACTACAAATCCCTGATCTTACTCCTGATAATATAACTGATGTCTTAAAGAGGCTCTGTCACCAGATTTTGCAACCCCTATCTGCTATTGCAGCAGATAGGCGCTGCAATGTAGATTACAGTAACGTTTTTATTTTTAAAAAACGAGCATTTTTGGCCAAGTTATGAGAATTTTTGTATTTATGCAAATGAGGCTTGCAAAAGTACAACTGGGCGTGTTGAAAAGTAAAAGTACAACTGGGCGTGTATTATGTGTGTACATCGGGGCGTGTTTACTACTTTTACTAGCTGGGCATTGTGTATAGAAGTGTCATCCACTTCTCTTCACAACGCCCAGCTTCTGGCAGTGCAGACACAGCGTGTTCTCCAGAGATCACGCTGTGTCGTCACTCACAGGTCCTGCATCGTGTCAGACGAGCGAGGACACCGGCACCAGAGGCTACAGATGATTCTGCAGCAGCATCGGCGTTTGCAGGTAAGTCGATGTAGCTACTTACCTGCAAATGCTGATGCTGCTGCAGAATCAACTGTAGCCTCTGGTGCCGACACGATGCAGGACTTGTGAGTGACGTCACAGATCTGCACTGCCAGAAGCTGGGCGTTCTGAAGAGAAGTGGATGATACTTCTCATCAGAAAGCCCAGCTAGTAAAAGAAGTAAACACGCCCCGATGTACGCACATAATACACGCCCAGTTGTACTTTTACTTTTCAACACGCCCAGTTGTACTTTTGCAAGCCTCATTTGCATAAATACGAAAATGGTCATAACTTGGCCAAAAATGCTCGTTTTTAAAAAATAAAAACGTTACTGTAATCTACATTGCAGCGCCTATCTGCTGCAATAGCAGATAGGGGTTGCAAAATCTGGTGACAGAGCCTCTTTAAGCTCTCATTTAACAGTATTTCCGGCGATTAATGATTGATTAAATTGTATATTATCCACCAGGCATACTTAACACCTGTCAAACTACAAAGACTAGGCAGAATGCCCACCTGGGCATGTCACAGATGTTATGGTTTAGAGGTGGATTTTTGGCACCTTATGTGGGATTGCCCTTACATTTCTACTTTTTGGTCACATGTCTTTAACTTTCTCATGTCCCTTTTACTAATTCCTTTACCTCTTTCTCCCAAAATTGCATTGCTGGGTATTTTA
The DNA here is from genome assembly GCF_050947455.1 of Rhinoderma darwinii. Classification (NCBI taxonomy): domain Eukaryota; kingdom Metazoa; phylum Chordata; class Amphibia; order Anura; family Rhinodermatidae; genus Rhinoderma; species Rhinoderma darwinii. Next base: position 121,061,580 of record NC_134688.1, on the reverse strand, counting down.
GATGATCAGTGGACACATTATACACGCATATTTTTGAGAGAATCTTTATTTTTAGCTATACATTGGATGGCGGACAGGCCGCCATCGCTTTCACAATGGAAGACGCTGATGAATACGGTTATACCCTATGAAAAACTAGTGTATCAACATAGGGGCTGTCCTGATAAGTTCCGGAAAATGTGGGGCTTCTGGTTGGACACTATTAACTCTATTGATATGGGAGACTCTTGACGAGTTCCTTGAGATCTCTTCTAATTTTTTTTCTTATCTGTTATGATGGCTATATACTGTTCTGTTTTTGAGCATGTACTGTAAGGTGGCACGGACAACGCGTTTTGTTACTGTTAATACTGGTTTATAACTGTAAACCTCTTTGGAAATGTTGCTATTGCACTTCAAATATTTCTGTCTATGCTCCTGTTATATCTTCTGGTTTGTGCATTGATAACCTATGTCGATATGTATATTTATCCTGTTTGCAACACTCTTAATAAAACTAATTTTAAAAAAGTATGGTAGATATGCAGGTGGACACTAGGTACCATCTGAGCAATACCTTCTAAGAAATCTCGAACAGAAGAGTGTTGATTCGAGCTGTGCTTTCCCAGATTTGGTTCCTCTGGTTCAGTCTGAGAACCCAAATTGGCTTCCTCCTCACTGCTATAGTTACATAGTTACATAGTTACATAGTTACATAGTTACATAGTTACATAGTTTGTACGGTTGAAAAAAGACACATGTCCATCAAGTTCAACCAAGGGATGGGAAAGGGGAAGTAAAAAATTTCTACACATAGCAGTTAATATTTTTTTGTTCTAGGAAATTATCTAAGCCTTTTTTAAAGCCATCTACTGTCCCTGCTGCGACCAGCTCCTGCGGTAGGCTATTCCATAGATTCACAGTAAAGAAGCCTTGTCGCCTCTGCAGGTTGAACCTTTTTTTCTCCAGACGGAGGGAGTGCCCCCTTGTTTTTTGAGGGGGTTTTACATGGAACAGGATTTCACCATATTTTTTGTATGCGCCATTAATATATTTATATAAGTTAATCATGTCCCCCCTTAGTCGTCTTTTCTCAAGGCTAAATAGGTTTAGTTCTTTTAATCTTTCCTCATAACTTAGATTCTCCATGCCCCTTATTAGCTTCGTTGCTCTTCTTTGTATTTTTTCCAACTCCAGGGCATCCTTTCTATGAACTGGAGCCCAGAACTGGACTGCATATTCTAGATGAGGCCTCACTAATGCTTTGTAAAGTGGTAATATTACATCCCTGTCCCGCGAGTCCATGCCTCTTTTTATACACGACAATATTTTGCTGGCCTTTGAAGCAGCTGATTGACACTGCATGCTGAAATTTAGTTTATGATTTACAAGTACACCCAGATCCTTCTCAACAATTGACTCCCCCAGTGTAGCTCCCCCTAGGACATATGATGCTTGCAGGTTTTTCGTACCCAGATGCATAACTTTACATTTATCTACATTAAACTTCATTTGCCAGTGAGGGAGGCTTTGGAAGCAGAGGAAAGATTGGTGCATAATGTTTGGACCTACATCTATATCAGAGTGTCTTAAGGGACAACGTTTTTAAGTAGGGCCAGTGGCAAAAAAGGCACCTGTGTAAAGTGGTAACCCAAATATAGTGGGAAGGGATGTTGATATTATCCTACAGGCTAAGGTCATCATAGGGTTTTACATAAGGACTAGATTTAGGAGACATCCAACATAGGGCGGACAGCATTGTTTGGTCGCACTGTGGTGCTTCCAATGAGAGCTACAGGGGGACTTCAGCAGCAAACTAATATTTGGTGAAATCTGGGAAGTCTAAGCCACCTCTAAACCGTTGCCTAAACAAAATGGGGCTATTAACTTTCTGTATAGTATTACATAGAAGTTTCAATATCATGTATTGTACTGTTCGCGAATAATGACCAGGGTCTGGGATTGGAAATACTCTAAAATAGTATGTTAACTTTGGAAGGAAGGTTTTGATTGCAGAGTTCTGGCTTTGGAGATATGGGACTTGCTCCGTTTCTCTAGTAGTTCCCGAAAATAAGTAAGAAGTAGAGGATAATTGGCCACATAGATTGTAGACACATCGCTCATAAGTTGGAACCCTAGGTATTCTGATGAGAATTCTGATACTAGGAAATGAAAGGCAGGTTTTAAAGCATCAACCATTTCACTTGGTAAAGTAAGATAGAAGGCTAAGATTTTGACTTCGTTAACATGGAGTCCGGGAGCAACGCAAAGCTGGAGGGTCCTTTTTAAAGAGGTTGGGGAGAGAGCTAGTAGGAGAAGCTGGCATGAAGAGTGTCGTCCACAAATAATTGTAGTTTTTGTTGGATAGAAACAATTCTACTATATTGAGGGAGTTGCTGTTGCTAGTGGTAATAAGGCAAAGTTAAACCGTGTAAATAAGGGAGATGGGGAATTTGGTGGACGTGTAGGACTTCAAACTGTAAAGTCGAAGGCCTTGTGTGTATTGGGGAAAAGAAACATGGCAGGAATTTTGTGAGTCTGAACAGGAACAGACCAGCGCCTAGTGCTATCTACAGCCTTTCTACAAGCCATAAAGCCAACCTGGTCCTTGCCCTGTCATTGATTCCAGATCCCGGGTAAGACAAATTTGCAAGTGTTTTGGCTTTTATTGTCCCCATGTATCAAAAGTTGCTTCATTTTTTTCCTAATGTGTAAGTTAAATCCAGGCAAGTTTATTGACTTATGTTTCAACAAATGTATTGTGTGTGTGTGTCTGTTTTGATCAATTTGTCACACTACATTAGTCATTTAACTTTCACACTGGCTAAAATGATGACACTTTTTCTACACCATGGTTTGTGTGGGGTAGACATGCCGGTTTACAGCATATCCTGAATGTCTAAATCCTGGCCGTGCACACTTTTTACTCCACTTTTACAAACTGACGTGCATGGTGCAAGTGGCACTTAATTCTTTCTAAATGTTTCATAAATATGTCGCGCAGCGGATTGGTGTGGGGCTATGATTATAAGAGAAATTAGTCTATAATTAGCCCATTGGATGCCATCTTTGGACAGGCTTTAGAATTAGAGCCAGAATTCAGGGTGTTACTTTTCTTATGTGACTCTGCTTGTCCGTAATCCAGAGCCCCACCATCTGCTGAGTTGTTCCATAGACATTAATCTTCGGTTCTTGAGCAAGTGTTTTGGAAGCCAGCGTTATTCCTAAGAGGCTTATTGGCTAAATGCCGAGACCTTGACCAAGGCTAAGAAGAGAGAGTGGCTGAATGTAATTGTTTGTTTCCTTGATATGGCCTACATACTACAAACCCTTGCAGTTTCTTTGTCAGGGTTCCGTTCTGACGGAAAGCTCCGATGGAACGCCAGAACGGAGCCCTGACGCGGATGTGAACAATGTCTAACCTCACTGCTGGTTGGATAGAAACATTGGGAAGCATTTAGGCTAGGGCTACACTTTTTATTGCTCTACTACAAAGAATTGCTTAGAAATAGCTGTCCGTAGGAATATTGACTGCCTAGTGTGATAACTATTGTTGGCAGATGGTGCTCTGCTTCTATGAAGCATACTTTTTTATTTTTTTTACTGAGTAATAACCTAGCCAAACCAACTTTTTAAAGATCTTTCAGGGTTTATTACACAACTGTAAAAGTTTGCGCAGAAGCAAAAGAGAAAATGTTTGCTTCTTTTTGGGAAAGTGTGTAATTAAATTGAAAAAAAAAAATGAAGAAAACCGCGTTACAGGAATGGTGCCTGTGAGAAGAATGAGCATTTCTAGGAAAGCCACTTTGCTTAATGTTTGCAACCATTACCTTTTTACACATATTACAGTGGTGCCGTCTCTGGTAAAAAATAATAATAATAAATGGGATACTCTAGGACTCCTTGAAAACTAACTGTGGTTCCCAGAAAATGTGGCTATGCTATAAATGCCCAAGATGGAAATTCCCAGTTTGTAAAGCATTTGATGCACATTTTATTAAAAAGAAAAAAAATCATCTAGAGTTTAAAGTAAGAGGAGCATAAAGCAAATCGTTCTGCATAATGTATTCACAATCCGTTTTGATTAGTATTCACACCAGGTTCTTCCTTCTGCCTTTCCGGCCCCCAGTAGTCATAAGTCCCTTTCTAACGGTCACAGCAGGGACACTTTCCCCCTCTGTTCGTGGAATTTGACCAGCAGTAGCTTCTGGGAATTAGCGGATGATCTGGCAACAGAATTTTTTACAGTGAAAAGGACAGAAGCATGTCATATTCAGCAGGGGAATTATTTATATATTTGGAGTTATAAAGATTTAAAGGGGGTTTCCAGAGACACACAAAATTTTTGACCTAACTTTCTATGTAACTATTTGATAAAGTTGCTAATATATAGTCTGTATTAAATTTTAAGACTTTCCTTCCTACTCTCCCTACCTCTGCCCTGCCGGAGTTCTGATTCTTGCCTCTTTTTTTTTTTCCTCTCTAGAAAAGCCCTGTGTTGATACCTCACTGACCTACGTAACGACACAGGGCTGTTCTTTACTAATTATTCCCCCCCCCCTCTGTGTTTGTTGGCCCCCCACTAGTTCTCCCTTCCCCAGTTTATCCTGCCCACCTGCTTTATCTGAGGTGCGGTCACAGAATCCTGCGACCGCACCTCAAATATCTAATGTGATCCCCATCATAATATGTACCCCATATATTATGATGTACATCCGGGTTTGAGGCATCCTATTGGTCCACGGCCTCTTCAATGTCCGCTCCGTTCATTCTTTGCTTGTACTTGAATAGCAGCACGCAAAGGAAATCGTGCTGCTATTGAAGTAGAAGCAAAGAATGAGCGGAACGGATATTGAGGAGGCCGTTGAGCAATAGGATGCCTCAAAACCTGGGACTTCTCACGTACACCCGGGTTTGAGGCATCCTATTGGTCCACGGTCTCCTCAACGCTGGCCCCATTTGCTCCTTATTAATAAAACTTCTCAATACTCGTGCGCTGCACGGCCTGAGGAAAAATGTCCCTGGAAAACCCCTTTAAGGTACGAAGAGCAGTACTATGATCTCATTTCCAGATGTGTTCTTTAGGCCCTGTGCACATCTGCATTGGAGGCTCCATCGCAGATTCCGCCAAAAATACCAGGAACGATAGCGCAGCATTCTGCACTATTGTTTCCGGTAAATCCACGGACACCCCAACGGAACCCATTAAAGTCAATGAGTCTCGTCGGGCGCCGTTGTTCAATAGAGCCTGCGCTTCCGGCATTTTCGTTCTGCTACTCTGACAGAGCAGAACGGAATGCTAAACGCAGATGTGAACAGGGCCTAAAAATGTAATCTATTGATTTCATGGATGCTAGAAGGCCTTTGTGGAACTAATGGCTATAACCTATTGTTTTCCTAGTAAATATCAGTTTCCTTCCATATTTTTCTTGTAGCGAGGTGTATATTTTTGTGGAATAAGGTACACCGAAGATGACATGTCACTCACTGAGCCTTATGCAGAATCTCGTGTCCGCTACCACTCATTTAAGGAGAGAATTCAGATCTTGGAAGAAGAAGATGTTGAAATGATCAATGTACCTGTCCCTGAATTTGCTGACAGTGATCCTGCTGACATTGTTCATGACTTTCACAGGGTAAGATATTATTGAGGGTTTGATACTTCTAAAAATTGCATTTTGGACTCCGGTTATTACAAGGTCAATCATGTACATTCTAGATCTCCTTTGAGCAATATTGTGTGTGTGCAAAAATAGTTATATCACACATGTCTTAAAACAGAAAAAAAAATATATATATTTTTTTAATTCCCTTTGTAGTGTAAAAATAGACCTACTTTACTATGTCCTAAAATGCGCCGTTTGCTAAGGCTTTGTTCGCTCCGTCAGAAGCCTCTGTCGCAGATTTCATCAAAACTGTCCACAGCATGTTGCACTATTTATTTTTTTGTTCCAGTAGAGTGACAGAGACCGGATGAACCCCATTGCAATCAATGGGGTCCGTCATGTGACGCATCCGTCACAGCATTAAATTAAGTTTTTATTTCTGACCGAACCGAAGAAAGAAAAGAAACTAGCGCAGGCGTGGACAGCCTAATTCTGTTGATTTATTCAGCTTTCATTGTGGTCAGAGTTGCTGTTTTTGTTTTTGTTTTTTTAGAGGAATTCCAGTTTTGTGTAAAAAGTCACTGTACAAAAGAAGTTATACAATATTATAAAATACTTTGTTTTAATTTCTCACCGTTTTCAAGATATTTGCTGTCATTTTAAACTTTCTTGTTTGCATTCCCAGGCTGCAAACCATACATACCTAGTACTGTTCTCTTCTGACAACTGGATACCATTGTATCTAGTTCAGGCAATTTTCTATTCACATCAGTGGCGGCACTCCTCTATGGTAGTTTGCTACAATGTGTCAGTCTAAAATCCAGAGTGAGTAGCTCACAGAAGGCTTCCTGGATTGAATAGTATTGTATCCACTTCTTTTCTGAGAGCAGAACTATCTATGTACAGTTTGCTGCCTCTCAGTGTAGAAAAAAAAATGTCCACATTCACTGACCGCAAAAAAAAAATCCCTTGAAAATGGAAACCGATTGAAACACAAAAGGGGGCAATTAAGACTCGTTACGTAGGCCAGTCTTAATCTAAAGAAAGTTGGAAATAGATGTGCCCAGTTTATTAAGAGGCACAAACCTTTTAATAAGTTAGGCGCATCTCCAGTTGTCTGTGCACCAGAAAATCAAATCTACTCCAGTTATGAGCTATAATTTAAGCCAGTTTTCTGGCGTAAATTTATCGGGCCATGGTGAGCCTTCTCGCTAAGCCCCAACCTCCTTTTGAGACATGGCAGAGGCGGCATAAAAATAGAAAAGCTGCAAAATTGTTAATTACAAGATTTTGCACAAATTGCAACTTTTTTATGTCAGAAAATTGGCATAGAGGGATTCTTGTTTCCCCCCCCTCCCTCTGTATGTTTGATTTTACACTTTCCCTGCCAGAAGTTCTTGGACATTTTGCACCTGTGGTATCCAGGATAATTTTCCCTCTTTAAAAATAAAAAAGAAGAAATTAACAAAAAAATATGCGTTCTAACTCTTGCACCGAAAACTCACATACAAGCAGAGGTGTACACATAAGAACAATGTAAAAATAAAAGACCAATGTGTACCAAGGGTATATATACCACATATGGCTACATCAACAAGAGCTTGTGCTCTCAAATACTGAAACAAAGACCATGCAGTATTTGCCCATCATCCACAAATCTGTTAAAAATGATATACTGCACACGACAACCTGCTACTACGCTGCCAAAATATTCACACAACATCAAACCGGAATTTTCATGCAATTTTTGCTTATAATCAAACTTCGTGGCTAAAATTCTTACTCAAGCTGATTCCTTATACAAACAAAATGAAAGAAATGAAAGAACTTCAAAGAACTTTAAGATGTGAGGAGTTCTACCACTCGCATTTGCGGCTGCAGGTTCGTGTGTTAAAGAAACGCTCGAAGTACGGGAATGCACCAACCAATTTTTATCCATTAACCAAATGCAAAGTGAATGAAAAGATGAGAAATCGAAATGAAATCAATATTTGTTGTGACCATCGTTTGCCTTCAAAACAGCATCAATTCTTCTAGGTACACTTGCACACGGTTTTTGAAGGAACTCTGCAACGAGGTTGTTCCAAACATCTTGGAGAACTAAGCACAGATCTTCTGTGGATGTAGGCTTCCTCAAATCCTTCTGTCTCTTCATGCAATCCCAGACAGACTCGATGATGAGATCAGGACTCTGGGGGGGGGGGGGGCCATATCATCACTTTCAGGGCTCCTTGTTCTTTACACTGAAGATAGTTCTTAATGACATTGGCTGTATGTTTGGGGTCGATGTCCTACTGCAGAATAAATTTGGAGCCAATCAGATGTCTCCCTGATGTTGCCTGTATTTGTCAGCGTTGAGGACTCCATTAATTCTGATCAAATCCCCCAACTCCATTTGCTGAAATGCAGCCCCAAACTTGCAAGGAACCTCCAACATGCTTCACTGTTGCCTGCAGACACATTATTGTACCGCTCTTCAGCAAACAAACTTTGGCTGCAATTCTTCCATGAAAACCACTTCTGGCCAGACTTCTCCAAAAGGTAGATGGGTGCACCTGGGTCCCACTGGTTTCTGCCAGTTCTGAGCTGATGGCACTGCAGGACATATTTCGAAGAGAGGTAAGCATGATGTGTCTTTGATCTGCTGGACTAAGTTTCCTTGGCTGACCACTGCGTCTATGGTCTTTATCGTTGCCTGTTTCTTTGTGCTTTTTTAAGAGCTTGAACAACACATGTTGAAACCTCAGTCTGCTTTGAAGTCTTTGTCTGGGAGAGATTTTGCTGATGCAGTATAACTACCTTGGGTCTTGTTGCTGTGCTCAATCTTGCCACAGTGGACCTGTGAACGGAAACTGTCTTCCACAATCTCACCTTTTGTAGCAGAGTTTGGCTGTTCCTCACACCGTTATAAGCCTGCTACACAGCTGTTTCTGTTACAGTTAATGATGGTGTTTCAACCTACACATGAAAATGATTATCATTATCACCGGTCTGTTATAATTGGTTAATTATACACCTGACTATAATCCTTCAAAATCCATGACTTTGTGCAAGTGTGCAGTATCTAGAAGAATTGATGCTGTTTTGAAGGCAAAGGGTGGTCACACCAAATATTTAGATTTATTTATTTTTTTAGATTTCTCTTCTGTTCATTCACTTTGCATTCTGTTAATTGAGTAAAAAAAAAAACTAACTTCTATTTTTGAAAGCATACTTACGTTGAAGCATTTTTCCACAACTGCCTAAAACTTTTGCATAGTCCTGTATATCATTTTCATCCATTTGGTATAAGTTAACTTTTCTGATGCTATCATGTCTTCAATAAGCATTCTGTTGTGCAATTTCAGCCCAATGAGCTTTAGTTAGTAGTTTTCAGAATCCAGGCATAACCATCCTCATATCCATTAGGAAGCTTCTGATTGCTTTATTTTTCACTAATCTTGGAGGATAGAAAGCAGAGCCATCTCGAGTGTCAGGTGAACTGTGTTGAAGAGAGAAGAGATGTCACTCCATAAGGACTGAATAAGTGGACAGCTCCACCAAATATGCCCAATCGTCCCTCTAGCTCCTAGGCACCTCCAACAAAGCTAGGGATCGGAGGGGAAGATTGAATGAAGCTAGGATGGGGTCTTTCACCACTCGAGAAGCGGTGGATATGGAAGTTTCTATTCAGGAACTTTGCAATATAACTTTGTAATTGAGGTTAGCGTTAAGCAGCCCGGGAAGTGACTTCCCTCTCAAACTCAGACAGTGGTTTGATCAAAGCCTCAGAGTATATTTGAAAGTTGTATAACGTTTTGTTTATACAATGGGTAATCTTTATTTACATAAAACTGAAAGACCCCCTTTAGGGCAATTCCCATTAATGCCACCCCATATACAGACTATATCCTTCAAAATGCCTGCTGTCTGCAGTAGTGTCACTTCAGTGTGCTTGTGTACGGTTAATGAACACAGATATTTTTATAAAGCCTTCTACCGAGATGCCAGTTTACAAACCGGTGCTATACACTTCCTTTTAAATGCTTTGTTTCTTTTTACCTTGTCGGTGACATAAGGTTTTGCATGACTATGCTGTATAATGCAATATCCCATCGGAACGTAAAATTTAGAAATTTTACTTCGTTTAACGTTTTGTTTTTTTTGTAAATGCCGGTTTCCCTAATAAAATGTTTTGTCTCTACAGAAACTCACTGCATACCTTGATCTCAGCCTGAACAAGTGCTATGTTATCCCACTGAACACATCAGTTGTTATGCCACCAAGGAATTTCTTGGAGCTTCTTATCAATATTAAGGTAGTAATAGATACAAATGAAAGGCAATTTTAACTGCAATATCTGCCATTTGTTCCTGTATTTACATGTATCTACTAACGAGAAAATGTATGTGTGTATATTTAGATACCATTTCAGCAATAACGTTAATATGTTCTCAACCTATGATGAAAATGTATTTCATGGGCGTACATTTTCGGCATGGGCACTGTCAGTGACATGAGGGGCAGTAATAATGCACAGCCCTTTTCCTGCTGCAACTGCTTGAATCTGAGCACACTCCGATACTGGAAGTTAACCCCCTTCAGTGCTGCGATCAAACATGATTGCAATACCGTACAAGGAAGGGGGTCCCCTCGTAATGGTAGTCGCCTCTCCAGGTGGTATAGTTTTATTATATATATATATATATATATATATTTTTTTTTTTAGCTGGGGCTGGTATAACTATAGGGACAGCCCAGGACTTGACTTAAAGGTCCCCATGGTGGTCTCATGTGTGCCTATTAGTGCATATGTCTATGCACAGGTACAACATTCTGACATGCTGAAGTATGCCAGTTTATTGTAAATAAAATAAATAAAAGATTTAGGCTGGCTCACAGAACGTCTGTGATCCCAGCTTCAGCCTAATAAGGAGCGACAATCGCAGCCGAAGATGCAGAACTCTTAGCTGAGCGTTTCTGCACTTTTGTTTCCGCATCCTATCTGTTTGACAGTCAATCTGGCATTAGATGGTAGATTCAATGAGCATTCAAATATTTTTTAATGGGACTGAAAACTATTGTTTTGTGGTTAGATGACTCATTCTTTTCATTTGATTGATTTATTTTCTTTTACAGGCAGGAACATACCTTCCTCAGTCTTATTTAATTCACGAGCAGATGGTAGTTACTGATCGCATCGACAATGTGGACCAACTGGGCGTCTTTATCCGCCGCCTTTGTCAGGATAAGGAGACCTACAAACTCCAACGCAGAAACACCATTCGAGGTACTGTTTATATTGAAATTACATTTTGCAAACTCTGCTACTTGGACGCTGAAAAAAGTTACTTCAATCCGAGTACACTGAAATATATAGATTGAGAGAGAAATATATCAAACCGTGCAGCTAAGCAGCATATCTCAGACCATTATCACTTGATTCATCTACAAATAGTGGGCAACCCCTAATGTTGGTTAAAGTTAATAGAAACACAAACTTAGGCTTCGTTCACCTCTGCGCTAGGACTCCGTTGAGGACTCCTGACAGACACAAACGCAATCCATAGGTTTTCATCACCATTGATTTCAATGGTGAAGGATCCGGTGCAAATGGTTTCCGTATGTGTCAGTTATGCAGGGGCTCTGTCGTTGCATAAATGACACAAACGAAAACCGTTTGCACCAGATCTGTTACCATTGAATTCAATGGTGATGGATGGAAACAAAAAAAAAACCTATGGTTTGTTTGTCTGTCAGGGCTCCGTTCTGTCGAACAGTGCCCTAGCGCAGATGTGAACGAAGGCTTACACTAGAAGTGTTTGGGAATTTTTTAATTTTGCAGTAGGGTATAAATTTTTTTTAACCTAACTCACACATTACAATTATGATCTGAAATCTTGCGTATCCCTAAGGGTTCGCTCACATCTGGGTTGTGGGTCCCGTTCTGACGTTATGTCGGAGCTTTCCGTCAGAACGGGACACTGAACAGACACAGTTGACTACGCTATTGCTTCCGGCAAAACTACGGCTCCGGTGCACAACAAGAGACAAACGGAAACCATGGGCACCCGATCCGTTACCATTGAAATCAATGGTGATGGAAACAGAGACCCCTGGTTTCTGTTTGTGTCTGTTCAGGGTCCCGTTCTGACGGAAAGCTCCGACAGAACGTCCGAACGGGACCCCAACACAGATGTGAACGGAGGCCAAGAGTGCTAATTTACCCCAACATTCTAATCCTCACCAAGACTGCCAAAGCCAATCCCAGACAGTCCACATATTTACCCCACCGCTCTTCAAATTTATTAGAAACACCCTTCTTTAAATACACCTTCCTTTCCAGTAAGATGGTTGAGTTTAAGGAGTTGATATCCACAATCCTAGGGTGATCTGCTAGAATCCAATAATTTTTCAAGCTTGGTAAAGTATTTTTGCAATGGCCAATTGTAACCTCTTCTCTCCCAACGGTTCCGCTACATAGCCCAATAGACGCATTTTTAGCTCTACAGGTATTAATCTCCCAAACACCTTATTTATCAGCTCCATCACATCTCTCCAAAATCCCTCTAGACTATTACAGTGCCAGGGAATGTGTTGCCAGAAAAACATGATTTTTTTTTTTTTTAATTAAACATTTAGTGTGTAGGTGATTAAACATTGTTCAAATTTTTTTTTATTTTTTTCACGAGTCAGGAAATATTATAAATTAGATTCTAATTTATAATATTTCCCACTGCTGGTCACTAGATGGAGCTATTCCCAAAATTGCAGCATTGCAAAATTGGGTAAAAAGCCCTCGCTCTAGTGAGCTCTCAGCATCCCCCCCTCCTTTATCCTGGCTAGTGCCGGGATAAACGAGGGGTTTGAACGGTCTATCCTCCTACACTGTGTGTCGCCATTTTTTGAGCTAACACACAGTGTAGTAGGTTTACATACACTAGTAAACGTACACAAACCCGAACATACATTGAAATCTCTTACCTGCTCCTGCCGCCGCGGCTCCCTCCGGTCCGTCCGCTCCGTCTGCTGCCGCTGGTCCAAGTGCACAAGTCCGGAAGCCGCGACCTGAAGTAGTAATCTTACTGTCCGGCCGCGACTTCCGGTCCACAGGAAAATGGCGCCAATTTCAAATTGGACTGTGTGGGAGCGGCGCATGCGCAGTTCGTACACAGAAGTGGATGGGATGGGAGCCGTTCGCAGTCCCTATGGGACTGTGGCTGCCGTATTCCATGTCTGTATGTGTCGTTAATCGACACATACAGAAATGGAACAAAAAATGGCAGCCCCCATAGGGAAGAAAGTGTAAAAATAAGAAAAAGTAAAACACAAACACACAAATAAATATAAACGTTTTTAATAAAGCACTAACATCTTTAACATATGAATTTTTTTTTTGTGATGACACTGTTCCTTTAAGATCCATAGATACGGCAGCACAACTGGGATCTGTAGCATCATTTCTCAATCCCATACTCCACATAAGCCAAGGAGTACTGCAGACTCTATCAGAAATAATTGCAATCGACGCAGCGTTCCATTAATGGACAGAAGCCCTGGCGAGGCTGCCACCTCTTCTCACACTTCCTTAGAAAGGAGACCCACATCCGTTTCACATTTCAGCCTACTAGGTTCCAGTAAATCCCTCAAATTGTCAGACTGTAGTCTATAAACCATAGAAATAAGTCCTTAAGTCGCAGCCATCCCAGCAATATATTCCAAGATTCTAGAAGTAATGCTCAAATCTGCTGCTCTCCTCTGCGGTTTGCAGCAGGTCTCACCAAGCAGATACCTGAAAAATACCTTTCTCCTTCCCCAACTCTATGGACATCAGGTCCTGCGTCTTTGCAGATACAATAGCAAGAGATATCTGGATGTATAATGTAATTTCATGATGCCTTTAGCAGGAGCTTGTGTCCTCACATCAGAAGGTAGACCACGCCTAACCCATTGACTTTAGTGGGTTCCGTAAGGGATTCTGTCATTTTGCCGGACAAAATAGCACTGCATGCTGAGCCATTTTGTCCAGCAAAAATGACAGAATCCGAGATGGGTCTGTATGGAGCCCCTGAATTAGATGTGAACAGGGCCTAAGCCTACATGGCTACTGTTAGGCCTTCTACAGCAGTGGCCTGCTAGCTGCTGGTAACTGTGTAAAGTAGCGCAGTAAGTTAAAGTTTGAGGAACACTTTCTCTGACAATTTTGAGGTTGCTGAATGTGTAAAATCCTCTAAATGCCTTTCTGTGATATTAACGGTTATTTATTTCTTAACAGGAAAGCAAAAACGTGAGGCTGAGAATTGTTTAAAGATCATTCACTTTGAGAATGTGTTTCCGATGGAGACCACCATTTGCCACTCTTAAAAGCAGTCTTGTGAAGACCTTGTCAGCCGTCTATTAACAGTATAACCCGGCCCTCTTGTGTGTGTAGTCATTATTTTAAGGAAGGGTTTTGTTCTTAGTGGCCAGACTTTTGCACAGCATATTTACTTTCATCTCATCTGATCTATTTTTAATTAACCTCATTTATTTTTGTTTTATTTCAATATTCCATCTGAGTGTGGTATTTTATATTTAAACGTAGAGAATAAGACATTGTAGACCAACTTTCAATCCTGCTGATTTAGTGGATTGCTTTCTAGAACTTTTACATGGAAATGTCACAGCGTTTATCCATCGCACTGCTACACTACTTAAAATAGCTGCACATACTGTATGCATTCATTTGCGTCTTGAAGCCTGTTTAATATTGCATGTTCATATACCTGATTTTATTCATTATAAAACATGTATACATGTTTTCAGAAGAGCTCATGATGAAATCTAGAAAGCCATGCTTAGTATAAATTGGATAAGGCATGTTTTTCTTAAAACCCAATGACACAACTGATTTGATAAACTGTAGTCCTCAGTTTATCAAATGTAGAGTCATAGGGTGCCGCCTTATGTTGTTTATGTACATTTTGACCTTTTTAGATTTCACTACAGTCAGTAGAACTGTGAATGATTTGTGGAGCTTTTTACATAATAATGGTATCCGCTATGCAGAAAACTAAAATGGAGTCTAAAACAAGATAGTAATAAGGCACTTTAGAAGAGATTGCAAATAGTGTAGTCTTTGAATTCTTTGTTGTGTACATAGGTCGGAAAGAACCCGTCCCCGCAATGTCAATCCTATTTGACCGGTTACTTGACAACTTTATTTTTTTTTCCCCCTGCTAAGCTGTGTATTTGTGAAAGAGTTTATATAAACTTTTAACAAGCTGTTTGACGCAGGGCAAATACTACTGACTCTAGCCCTGCCAAGTATATCTTTTTACATATAGTTGACTTTTTACGCTTTTGGTGTGCAGAAAATACACGTAAGAGGTTTTGTGGTGATCATCCTGCTTATCATAATGAAGTGAAGTAGTTATTCAGCATATTTCATTTATATTAAAAGAATTGGAAGTACTTAGTTCAAATAGGCTTCGTATATTGGGACGAAGTTGTTTGGATCCATAAAGCTGAGATGGCTTGTTTCTGGAAATGACATTGTATGTAAATATTTAGGGCTCGGTCTGTGCAGATGGGCACAATAAGTACTTATGGGAACATACATATTCTTACATCCATTAGGGAGTATGGTAGGGTCTTGGCATTTACTGAAAAGAAAAAAAAAATAACCGGCAATGGAGGAGCATCGTCATGCTGGTAAGTAACTTGACCTCCAGCTCTTTCTTTGGGGACCGATTTACAGCTGTGCATTTCCACCTACTACAAATTTTAATTTTGTGTTAATATTTTCTTTGTTTTTAAGCTTTTCTGAAATCTGTTTTTAACGCTAGTTAATGGTTTGGTATGCCCACTTACTATAAAAACAGGAGTGTCAATAAAAGAATTAGGTGGTAATGTGTTACTAATTTGTATATAATCGTACTTGTAAAAGAATAAAACTTACACCACCTGTTTAATTGTTGCCTGTGTTCTTTTCTTTCCTTCTGTTTGTTTTGGGGAAGGGGACAGAATCAGCAGTGTGGTATATCAAGCATTAGTCTATGTGCTTAATTATTTTTCAGACGGCTGCATTTTCGTCAGTTATATGTATCTGTGTTTTTAAGCCAGAATCGCGAGGGGATGCAAAACATGGAAGAGGTGTAAATATTTCTATTTATACCTTTTCTGGTTAGGTTCCACACCTGGTTTTGGATTACAAATACTGATGCAAAAAAACTGCTGTATAATAGTGGCCTAAGGCCTCATTCACACGACCGTAGCCATGTGCAAGGCCGTGATTTTGGGTCGGCCGGCCGCGGAGTGACACTTTCTGCAGTCCAGGCTCCTGTGCCATGCACGGACCGTGGAAACCATGGTTGTGTGCATGGGCCCATAGGAATGAATGGGGCCGCAATTCTCCCGTGGATTTTCAGGGGAATTGCGGCCACAAAACCACGTTCGTGTGCATGGGGCCTTAGGCCTCATTCAGACGGCAGTATTTTTTAGGTCCATATTAGTAAGCCAAAACCCAGGAGTGGAACCTACAAAGAGGAAAAATATAATGGATAGAGTTGTACCTCGTCTGTTGCTTTGGAGCCACTCCCTAGTTTTGGTTTTCGAATACTTAAGCAAAACACTAATTGAAATACTGCCATGTGAATGTGGCCTTAGCCCTCCTTCACACGTAGCGGAAGTGTTGCTGATTTGTCCTCTGTTTTTGCTGGAGGAAAATCCGCCACAGTGGACTGTTGCAGGCAAGTGGATGAGATTAAATAAGTCATCCTCATGCTTCTGGACGTTTTCCGCAGGGAAATCTGAGTATTCTGAGGAATTTCAAATCTGCAGCATCCTCATTATGTTCTGGATGTTCAATGCAGAATTTACCATTTCTGACGTAGAAGGGGTAAAATCTGCAGCAAAGTATGCACGTAACAAGTGCAATTTTTTTCTGCGAAAGCACTGGCTTACAAATAGGCTTTTGTAGATTTTCTGCAAAGTGGAAATACACAGAAAAAGTGCATCCACTTCTGGTTTGGTCTGTCTTTACTGCCTTATATTTTTACAATGTACTGAGATGTATGACTCCTTATGGTGTTGTGCAAGGATGACTTGGGGTTGGTTCACATGGCGAATTTTGCTTGGCAGGTCTCGATGCAGAATTATTTCTGCCGCCTTTTGACTTCAATGGGAGGTTCGGGCAGAATCAAACCGAAGATCGGGCAGGACGCTTTTTCCCGCTGGCTGAAAAAAATGAGCTAGCGGGAAAACTGTCTCCCATTTTAAATGAATGGGAGGTGGAATTTTACGCCGGGTTCCGCAGCAAAGATTCCTCCGTGTGAACAGGGCCTTACTGCTGGCACAGTTTCGTTCAGTTTAATAGTGAAAAACTCTCGAAGACCACCTGTTTGAGAAGACCACTCCTTTATCCAGACCTTCATTCTTGTGATAGATTGTTTCACCATATATTGTGCTCAGTGGCCATCTTAGAGAAGACCACCCCACAGAAGACCTTTATAGAGGTTTCACTGTTTAATGTTGGTCATAGAAAAGCTTAAAGGGGTATTGCCATCTTAGACATTTATGACATATCCACAAGATATGCCATAAATGTCTGATCGATACGGGTCCTAGCACTGGGACCTGCACCTATACCGAGAATGGTCTCGTGCAGTGGCCATTGGCTGCAGATTCCAGGCAGATACTGATAGGCTCCAAGCGGCTCTCTCCATTTTACTCTATGGGAGTTATGAAAGGCTGTGCAGTGTTAGTCCCTGCCTGGAATCCGCAAATGCAGTTTTTGATTGAGGATACACTTCTAAGTTCGGCCCAAAGAAAGAAAAGTATAAAGGAAAGGCTGATATGTCTCCTCTGTCTCGTTCGCCTCATTGGGTATATGCTGTTGCCACTAGGAGGCATGGCTCTAAGAATAAAAAAGTGTTCTGTTTTTTTTTTTCCAATCTATCCTACTTACAGGATGACGCTGTCCCTCCACTTTTCCCAACGTTAGTGGGTTTTTTGCATTGTTTTTCCCCTACAATGCTGAAGACAATAGGGACATGGACAGAAGCTCCTCTGTTGCCGACCAGCCAATGTGTTGTCCCCTTTACTCACCAGTATCTCCTCGTAGCTGGCACATGGGACTTCCCTGCTGGTTCTACATTTTGTTGATGAAGTGGACTTCAAGACAGGTGAGCAGTATAAACCACCGCCCTGCCATGGCCTCCTGCGAAGCTACCCCCCACAGCCTCGCCATGTGAGACACTTGCTCTCAATTTTTGCATTGTTTGCCAGGCGCATATTTGGCAAATGTATTTTCTGGTGCTGCGCCCAGCGGGCCATTGTTGCTTTTCTGGGGTTTTTTGTTTGTTTTTTGGTCACCTGAACTGCTGGCGGCCAATTGCAGCAAGGATAAGGGGCTGGTCATTCTCTGCTACTCAGACGAGCAAGGACACCGCATCACATTGCCTTTGCAGGTTTGCTGCTTTCGGCGCTGGGAAAGCATTCAATCTAGATCAACTCCCTTTGGCAACCTCTCCCTCGTTCCTAAACCCTTCAGACGCAACCAATAATTTAAAGTAGGGGAGCATATACCTATAACATTCTGGTACTGCTGCTAATCAACGATTGTTATATCTGTGTTTGGGCATTTCTGGGCAATGCCTTTTGGTCTGGATTTGGTCATCATTTAGTTTTGCCTTGTTGATTAGGGCGGAGTACCTTTCTTGGGCCTTTATATACACACTTCAGGCCTGGATTACTCAGGGGCAGGTTATACAGTTTCTGGCATGTGCTAACTTTTCAGATTCTTGTTTGTGACTTCATTCCTTGTCGGTCTATGTGCTTGCTCCTATTGTTGGTCCTCTGAGGGTTCTGTTTTTTGCATAGTGGTTTGATGTGTATCCTGGAATCCCTAGTTCCACCGGTTTGTTTGTGCCTTTCCTGTGCGTTTGGTCTGCTGCCAAGCTGTTTTACCCTGCTGTGGGATAGTATTCATATAGGGTCAGTGAGCACTGTAACACTTGTCCACTGTCTATTCATCTGTTAACTGCATGCTATTCATCTACTATCCACTCTTCGTGCATGGTCTACATCTTCTACCTACGGCTTTTGGTTCCGCTCATCCACTGGTGAGGTACTTGTGCCTTTTTTTTTTTTTTTTTTAGTTTTCGGTCGGTCTTGATGCGTGCTTCACCCATGTGACATATTACTGACTGGGATCCGTCTCCCCCAGCGGAGTCTTGCCACATCCTGATGATAAATTCTCCCAGACCTCTCGCTTGGGCCTCGTGTTTCATTACCAGAAGATGTTTCTTTTAAATGGGCTACGCCTACAGTGGTGGATCCTCTGACCTCACATTTGGCCAAGACCAGTACGCTCCCTGTGGCAGACTCCGGCTCGTTTTGCGATCCATTTGACTGCCACATTGACTCTCCAAAGCGTCCTTGAGGCAGCTTGCTCAGCCTTGTGGACTATTTTTGCTACTGCACGGGTCAACGGAGCATCTGAGTGACTTTGCCATCTCCATCATGGCCTTCTTTCAGGAGCGTCTACTGAAGGTCTAGTGAATCAGTCTCAAAAACAGGCTACCAACTATCTATGTGAAGCTTCTATGGATGTGGCTTGCCCATCTTCGCTAGTCATCGGACAGCAAGGCAGAAGTGCTGGTCTGCCGACACTGCTTCAGAGCGCTTCTTTACGGCTCTACCTTTTCTTGGCTTGCATCTCTTTGGAGCCTACCTGGATTAGATAATCTCAGAAACCACAGGCGGAAAGAGTACCCGCCTGCCTCAAACGAAGGCTTGCCGTGCTCCTAACCTATTTCAACCAGGACTTTGTTTGCTTTCCTTTCACAGATTCATTGTACCACCGGTCAGCAGTCCCACCATGACTCCAAGAGCAGGCCTTCCTTTAAGCCCTGTTACAAATGGTGCCCCCACTCTCCGGCCACTAAGCCTTCGGGGGGTGAAGAACACTTCTGTCTGATGTGCACACTACTCAGGTGGGGGGGGCAGAGTTTTACTCTTTAGCGATATGTGGCTTTCTCCCATTTCGGATGGCTGGGTGCGAGAAGTAGTCTCCTCAGAGTAAAAGATCAAGTTAGTACACCTTTGACCCGACAGGCTTTTCCTTTTTCAAGCACTAGAATCTCTTTTGGGGCAAGGAGTCATTGTTTCCGTTCCTCCAATCCCGTGGGTTCTACACAAATCTTTTTGTTGTCCTCAAAAAGGACGGTTCAGTCCTTCCTATCCTGGACTTGACAAGGCAGGACGCCGATGTCCAGATCTGCCATTTCCACATGTTGTCGTTCCGGTCAAGGATGGCCCCCATGGAACTGGGGGACTTCCTATCGTCCGATATTTGGGACGTATACCACACATTTTGATTTCAGTCTCTCCTGCGCTTTGCAGTTCCTCCTTACTGCTAGCAGTTTGTGGCACTAATGTTCGGCCTGTCAATGGCCCTCTGGGTCTTCACAAAGATTATCTTTGAATCTGGCTCTGCTTCAGAGTTTTTCGGTTGTACCGAATCATACTAGATACCCTGGCTCATTTTGGATGGATTGTCACCCAGGTCAAATCATGTCTGATTCCTGGTCGGAGACTAACCTTCCTGGAAAAGGTGTTTGACACCACGTTGGCTGAGGTGTCACACTGACAAATTGTCCACCCTGCAAAAGGGGGCTCTTGCCCTGCAGCGGGGCACTCCAACCTCTCTCCGCTTTTGTATGAAGGATCGGGGCACCATAATCTTTTCCCAGTTTCACACTCGTCCACTTCTAAGGGCAACCCACTCTCTGGATTCCATGGACCGACTCCTTCTTCCCTTTCAAGTCCACTGGTCTCTTCTCTTGTGACTCTCCTTCTCGGTGATCTATCAGGGTCGCTCCTCCCTCCCATTCCATTGGCAGGTGCTCTCAGCGGATGCCAGTCTTCGTGGTTTGGGTGAAGCCTTTTGGAATCCCATGGGTAAGTGCCTTAGTTCCACCAGTACGCCTGCCTTTCCATTAACATCTTAAAGTGAGAGTGATCTTCTGTCTGTCACAAAGTCTCTTCTGGCTGGCAGTCTGGTCCAAGTCCCTGCCAGTGCCTACCTTTTTATTACCACGGTGGGTCCTGGGGTTCGGCAGCAATGGCCGAAGCCTTCAAGATTCTGATGTGGGTGGACCTTCATGTTCTTGCTTTCTCGGCTGTTCACGTTCTCGTGGTGGACAACTGGATTGCGGATTCTCTTAGTCGCGAGCAAATCGACCCAGGAGAGTGGGCCCTACATTCCAAAGTGTTCGCACAAATCTATTATGGGGACATTTTCTAAGATGCCAGAAAGACCACATCCAATCTCCAGGTTTCCCTCTTTTTCACCAGGTCTCTGGATCCTGAGGTGTACGCACTATGGGCTCACTTCAGCCTGATTTCCATGTTTCCTCTATATAGTTTTCAATGATACAAAATGGGTAAAAACAATACAAAGTAAATGGCAATAAGGCTGTGTTCTCATCTGCAATGGAGGCTCTGTAGCAGATTCCATAAAAAATACCCAGCAGAAATAACTAGTAAAATTACGAAAACCTGACTGAGCTCGGCACATCCGTTATTTTAGTTTTTTCTGTTCCTATGACTCAATCGAAAAATGGAAATAATGGCATAGATGTAAACAGAGCTTTACAGTGCAGACCAAGTTGGACTACACAGTGGAGTGGGGATTTTCACCAATCTTGTAATATAACAAAGGTGTGTCCCACATTCACGTTAACTCAATCCTCCGTAGCAATTTAAAGTTTGAGACTCTTGGATGACCGTGGAGGGGGGTGGCTCCGTTCTGCCAGGAGATGTAGACAAATGAAGGGGGGGGGCGGCATTCTCCTCAAACATCTAATCAGACCTGAGAAGGCTTCACCTGTAGGGAGGAAGCAGGCTTGAAGGGGGCAGAGAAAGTACTGTGAAAGGATGTGATCAGCGCCATACAACAAAATGATTAGGACACTGCAAAGATCAGAATAAAAAAACAGCGCAGTGAGTTTTTCTATCAAGCTATAATACTGCAAAGGTAAAGAATTTTATTTTTGGCATAATCTTACATGCTTAGGAGACATTGATGTGATATCAAAAAAATACTGTAAATATGGATGTAGCCATCTTTAACTTGATTCTGATAACTTTCTGCAGAGTGATATCACAACAAAGGCCATTGAAAAAGTCAAGATAAGAGATCTAGCCATTGTTTCTTTAATGCGTTAAAAGTTAAGGTAAAGATGGCTACATCTGTAGGAACAACATTTTCATCAAACATTTGTTGCCATAGAGACTTATCGAAATCTGGATCGGTAGTGTCAGGGTGCTGAGACCCCCATCGTTGCTGAAACTAAGGTGAAGAAGTGTTCAGCTGAGCGCTTTGCTCCTTCGGCTGTGATCAGTGCTCATAGTCAGGCTGAATATGGATCAAATAGACCGTCTATGAGATCCGTTTTCAGCCTGACGATAAGTGCTGACAGCCAAAAGTGTAGGGTACTCAGCTGAGGGCTTCTGCACCTTTTGCTTAATCAAAGGTGGAGGTCTCCGTACCCAGACCCCCACTGATCCTAACGTTTGATATGTCTCTGACATATCAGAAGTTTGATGAAAGTATAGTTACCCTTTAACTGATGTGAATTCATCACTTTTTTTATAGATGCTTTTTAGCTTTATAGATGCTTTTTAAGTCTTGACGGGCCTCAAGAGAACATGAATGGATATTACTTATTCTTTTAGTGGGACAGCATAACACTGATTTATATATTTTAGTGTGTGTTTATACTATAAACAATGGCACAGATTTACGAAGATTGGTCTACCTGTATTCCATAATAATTTTTATATTAGTGGTCATAATATATCCCAACATGTGCACATCTGATGGAGAGTATAATTCACACACAATGTTGTACCTGGTGGTGTCCATGTCTGCCTTTTCTGTTCAAGCTGTGCCTACGTCAACACCATTTTAGAGATGCATAATTTTAACTTAAATTACTTAACTGTCAACCAAATGATCTTTTGTTATAGTTAGGTCCAGAATTATTTGGACAGTGACAAGTTTTGTCATTTTAGTGGTTTACCAAAACATTGAATATACAGTTATATAATCCATATGGGCTTAAAGTGCAGACTTTCTGCTTTTAATTTGAGGGTATTTGTATCCTAATTTGAGGAAGGGTTTAGGAATTACAGCTCTAAGGGTATGTTCACACGCTGAGAGGCAGTTACGTGTGAAAAGACAGACTGTTAACAGCTGCCTCGTTTCACACGTAAAAGCTCCTCGTAATTTACGAGGCGTCTGAGACGCTCGTAAACCTTGAGCCGTGCTTCATTGATTTCAATGAAGAACGGCTCAAATTACGTGGCAAAGAAGTGCCCTGCACTTCTTTGCCGAGGCAGTAAATTTACGGGTCGTCGTTTGACAGCTGTCAAACGACGACTCGTAAATAACAGGTCGTCTGCACAGTACGTCGGCAAACCCATTCAAATGAATGGGCAGATGTTTGCCGACGTATTGTAGCCATATTTTCAGACGTAAAACGAGGCATAATACGCCTCGTATACGTCTGAAATTTGGCCGTGTGAACATACCCTCATACGTAGCTGCCTCTTTTTCAAGGGACCAAAGCTAATTGGACAACTATCTCAAAAGCTATTTAATGGGCTATTCCTTAGTTAATCATCAATTAAGCGGGTAAAAGTCTGGAGTTGATTCCAGGTGTGGCATCTGCATTTGGAAGCTAACAAAAATAATGGTGGTTTCTCTTGGCTCAAATACCCACAATATCTCTCTGACCGGAGCAGGCACAACTAAATTGGGTATGATCCAACAAAAACCCTAAATTACATATATAAAGTACAGTTAAGTTTACTGCTCAGACGGCACTGGTAACAGTCCAATATCATTCAGTATGGACACTCTCCCAGAAAAATGCAGTGGACAATCCGCAATCCAATGAGGGTGTAGATGGTAATTCTTATCCTTGTAGTTCCACCGAGCTCCTTATCGTCTCTCTCCACATTCAAAGAACTCCGGGTAGGAAAAGGATTCTATGTCTCTAATAGATGGAAAAAGGAAGACCCAGTGCACATCCACACCCTCATTGGATTGTGGATTGTCCACTGCATTTTTCTGGGAGAGTGTGTCCATACTGAATGATATTGGACTGTTACCAGTGCCATTTGAGCGGTAAACTTAACTGCATTTGGAAGCTGTTGCTGTGAACCCACAACATGAGGTCAAAGGAGCTCTCAATGCAAGTGAAACAGACCATCGCTAGGCTGAAAAAAAATGAAGAAATCCATCAGAGAGCACAAATGTTGGGAGTGGCCAAATCAAGTTTGGTACATTCACACTGGTGATCTCGTGAACTCCAAAAGGCCCGTACGTGCACAGAAGACGACAGTCGTGGATGATCACTGAATCTTTTCTATGGTGAAGAAAAACCCCTTCACAATGTCTACCCAAGAGAAGAACACTCCTGGAAGTAGGTGTATCTGCATAAAGAGAAGACTTCACTAAGATCAACCTGTACCTGAATTATGGGAGGAAGAAAGTCTGGAGAAGGCTTGGAACGGCTCATGATCCAAAGCACACCACATCCTCTGTAAAACATGGTGGAGGCAGTGTGATGGCATGGGCATGCATGGCTGCCAAGGCACTGGATCACTAGTGTTTATTGATGTGACTGAAGACCGAAGCAGGCGGATGAATTCTGAAGTTCTATACTTTTTGCTCAGATTCAACCAAATGTAGCAAGGTTGATTGGACGTCGCTTCACAGTACAGATGGACAATGACCCAAAACATACTGTGAAAGCAACCCAGAGGTTTTTTTTAAGGCAAAGAAGTGGAATATTCTGCAATGGCCAAGTCAATCATCAGTTCTCAACCCGATCGAGCATGCATTTCACTTGCTTAAGACAAAACTGAAGACCGAAAGACACACAAACAAGCAACAACTGAAGACCGCTGCAGTAAAGGCCTGGCAAAGCATCACAAAGGAGGAAACCCAGCATTTGGTGAGGTCCATGGGTTTCAGACTTTAGGCAGTCATTGCCTGCAAAGGATTCTCTAAAACATTTTATTCATGGTAATGTTAATTTGTCCAAATACTTTTGAGCCCCTGAAATGAGGAGGCGGTATAGAAAAATGGTTGCAATTTTTCAAAACGTTTCACAGGATATTTTTGTTCAACACCTTTTAATTAAACCTCAAAGTCTACACTTCTTCAATTGCATTTCAGATATTTTCATTTCAAATCCAATGTGTCATGTTTGGTACGTGGACCCACTGGACCGTACCACCTTGATGGTATCGCAGCTGGCCAACAGGACACAGGTCACAGTCTAGTGCGTATAGTGTACCTGTGGTAGCTCAAACAGTAGCAAGACAGGCTCGGCTGGGACTAAGCAGCGGGCAGGCACCAGGCGTGGTATACAGCACAGCATGACTTCAGCTCAACACGGCACTTGACCAGGATAGCACGGGATGCAGGTAGCAGGAATGGGAAACACTGAGAACTGGAAATCACTTAGACCATTTGCATAGACGACAACACTCAGGCATTGCAGGAAGGGGCTGGGCCCTCCTTATAGTCCAGGGTGCTCATGGGCTAATTTAGTACTAATTTCAGGTGCACCCTATGGGGCCTGGCCGGGAGAAGTGGAAGTGAACGCTGGCGTCTCCTGAGAAGGAGATGGGGACCAGCGCTCACTGTTCCACGGCTGCGGGCGTCAGGCGGTGAGTGAGCCTGACCGCCCACAGCCATGGGCATGACAATGTGGTGGCATGCAGAGCCCAAATCATTAAAGGTCAGGTGTCACGAAAACATTTTTTTTATATAAATTTGGTTTTAGTGTGTTATTAAAATAAATGTTATTTGTATTTTTGTGTTTTTTACTTCAGTATGGGGGCTGCCATTTTTTTTTTTTTTTTTTCATCTCTTCACGATTAACGACACACAGAGATGGAATACGACACATACGTCCCCATAGAGAATGTGAACGGGAGTCGTTCCTTTCAATATAGTGTACGCCGTCTGTGTGGGAGCGACATCCGGCGCCATTTTCATGTGGACTGGAAGCCGCGGCCGGACAGTAAAATGACTACTTCCGGTCGCGGCTTCCGGACATATGTTCAGAAGCAAGGACTAGGAGGCGAGGGGGCGGCGGCAGGAGCAGGTAAGTTATGTTTGTGTATGTTCGTGTTTTACTGTGTGATTACCACTGTATGTAAGCCTACTACACTGCATCCGCTCAAAAAATGGTGGCACACAGTGTAGGAGGTTTGAACTAGCCAGGATAAAGGAGGGGGATTGTTGAGCACACTAGAGCGAGTGTGTTTTCTCCAATTTTGCAGCATAAAGCAATGAGGTTGGTTTACCACATGCCAATGCTGCAATTTTGGGAATTGCTCCCTCTAGTGACCAGCACATGGAAATGTTATAAATTCGAATCTAATTTATAATATTTCCTGACTTGTGAAAAATTTTTAAAAATTAGAACAATGTGTAATCATGTATATACTAACTGTTTAACTTAAAATATATATATATATATATATATATATATATAATTTCTAGCGACACATTCCCTTTTAAGATTGTGTCACTGTCCAAATAATTCTGCAGACATAAAATGGCGACAGCACCCTGCGACACTAATGCCACCTAAACCACTAAATATAAATAAATATGCACTAAAGCTAAATCTACTTACAAATAGGGAGGTTCTTAGTGCACATTTTGATCAAAAAGTGTTAGCCCACCTGCCACGACAAGGCAACCTCTGTAAGGTGGGAACCTACGCTGCACATACACCCAGAACTGGGACTAAGCCTACATATATACCTGGGGATGGTAGGATCCAGCATTGAACTGATTAAAATCACCCAGGGCAGAATAATTCTGGACACGACTGAAATCTCCCTGGACCACCATAAACATGGCTGTTTTGAGTCGGCGCATTATTACTATGGTATGTGTCCCACATCTGCTGCTGCTTATCTTTGGAGAAACCATTGTATCGGATGTATGTAAATTCAACCTGTCCAATCCCGCTTTTGCTTGCAACATCCGATGTTGGGAGACAGCCAGTCTGTGGCGATCTAATCTCAGACTGTAACAGTTTCCTCAACTACTTGTTGCCCAAACACATTTGGTTCTACTTTGAGACTTTTGTTACTGGAAATCTTTAATTCAACCTTCTAAGCAAAGCACCATTGATCGGAACGGCCCATTGCTTAGAATGTTGTCTATATATGAATAAGTACTGCAGAAGGAATTAAAGCATTTAATGGTCTTGGTGGTGATCCCAGACAGCAAACATCAATAAGTTTATCTCTTTAGGCTTTTAGATGGAATTCTTCTTTAATACTTTTTACCAATATTAACAACGCTCCATGATAAATATATTCGTCAAGGCATAAAACTGTCACCGTGTCTTAGTGCACGGTGACGGAGCTGTAATGACCGCGGTCACAGAGATCTGACCATCACCGCTAGCCGGCCCAATGAGAGCAGTCCCGGGTCGGCGATCGCTCTGATTGGTCCGTGAAAATTCACGGACCAATCAGAGCAATGTCCTATTTAAATGAGGCAGTGGGAGAACGAGGGCAGTAATACCCGCTGTCAGAGCCAGGATCAATAATCGCAGTCCCAGGTCGGCGATCGCTCTGATTGGTCCATGAATTTTCACAGACCAATCAGAACAATGTCTCTCTCCTGGACGTACTATTAGGTCGTGATGTTCGCGCTACATG
Source organism: Rhinoderma darwinii (assembly GCF_050947455.1). Classification (NCBI taxonomy): domain Eukaryota; kingdom Metazoa; phylum Chordata; class Amphibia; order Anura; family Rhinodermatidae; genus Rhinoderma; species Rhinoderma darwinii. Next base: position 121,034,266 of record NC_134688.1, on the reverse strand, counting down.
ACCGGATAGTACCTTGACTGGAGGAATGGCCATTCCAGCCCCCTCCCCCCGGCACATACAGGAGCTGTGACAACTGCTGTCTCGCACAGCAATTGCCACAGCTCCTTCAGCAGGGACCGATCGCGGTGGTCCCCGCTGATTAACCCCTTAGAAGTCACGTTCAACAGCGATCGCGGTTTCTTAGGGGTTAAAACACCATAGACGTTCCGAGACATGAGCGCGGGCGCCGATGGTTGCTATGGCAACCGGAGGCCTAATAATGGCCTCTGACTATGCTTCCTACAAAAGCCTAGTGGGTCCTGACATAGTCCGGACCCACTATGCTTGCTGTCAGTGTGTAGCTAACAGCTGTAATACACTGCATGTAGTGCAGTGTATTAGAATTGCGATCAGGGCCTCCTGCCTCCAAATCCCCTAGTGGGACAAAAGTAAAAAAAGTTGTATAAAAATAAGTTTTCTAAGTAATAAAAGTAAAAATTCCCCTTTTTTTTCCTTATCAGTCTTTATTATTAAAAAATAAACTACATAATTTGTATCGCCTGAACTACAAAAGTACTTGGTTATTTATCCTGTGCGGTGAACGCTGTAAAAGAAAATAAGCCACACCAGAATCAAATTGTTTTTTGGTCACTTCACCCACAAAAAAATGAATAAAATGAGATCCCGCAGAATAAAGTGAATTTCATTTATAGTGCACGGTGAATGCTGTAAAAAAAACATAAAAAAACTATTGTAGACTTACTGGGTTTTATTTTTAGTCGCCACGCCTCTTAAAATAGAATAAAAACTGATCAAAAAGTCGCATGCACCCCATGAAAACTCCAATGATTGATTTCTTCAAGGGGTCTGGTTTCCAAAATGGGGTCACTTTTAAGGGATTTCACCTATACTGGTACCTCAGCTCTGCAAATGCGACATGGCACCCAGAATCGAATCCAGCAAAATCTACATGCCAAATAGCGCTACTGCCTTTCTGAGCCCTACCGTAATTGGGAGAAATTGGTTTTCAAATGTTTGGGTGCTTTCTATTTTTATTCCTTGCACATCCTAATGCCACGAAATGCATCAAAAAATCTGTGGAGTCTAAATGCTCACTATACCACTCGATAAATTCCTTGAGGGGTGTAGTTTTCCAAATGGGTCACTTTTGGGGGGTTTCCGCTGTTTTGGCACCACAAAACCTCTTCAAACCTGACATGGTGCTTAAAATACATTCTAATAAAAAGGAGGCCTCAAAATTCACTAGGTGCCCCTTTGCTTCTGAGGCCAGTGTTTCAGTTCATTACCGCACTATGGCCACATGTATTTCTAAAAATTGCAGAATCTGGACAATAAAATATTGAGTTGTATTTCTCTGGTAAAACCTTCTGTTTTACAGGACAAAAATTGAATAAAAAGGATTTTCTGCATAAAAAATAAAATTTGTAAATGTCACCTAGTTTTTCTTTAAATTCCTGTAAAACGCCTAAATGGTTAGGAAACTTTCTAAATGTTTTGAATGCTTTTCTAGTTTTTAAAATGGGGTGATTTATGGGGGTTTCTAATATATAGGCCTCTCAAAGCCACTTCAGAACTGAATTGGTACCTAAAAATAAAAGGGCGTTTGAAATTTTACTTCAAAATATGAGAAATTTCTGCTTATGTTCTAAGCCTTGTAGCGTCCTGGAAAAATAAGTGTTCAAAAACCATGTCAACATATAGTAGACGTATGGGAAATGTGAACTTACTATGTCTCTTAAAAGCCGACCCATTTAAATCCAGAAAAATGCTATTTTTTTTTCTCTACATTTTGCTATTTTTCATGTATTTATATCAGACTGTAAAACAAATTTTACTTATGATTTTTTTTTATACAATTCTTGGACAATTAAATCCTGGACTTGATCACTCACAAACAAAAACATTTTTTTTATTAACGCCGATTATTGTGCATGAGCCCACATCTGTCTGTTCAGAACATGGACCCCCACAAGTGGTCTTGAAATAAAAAAATAAATCCAACACCTGCGGCCTATAACACCCCTGAATTAGTGGAAGTTGTGCATTTTAGCAATGATTACACGAATAAATTGAGGATGTATTTCCTTTTACTGACTATGTCCGTCCACATTCAGCTGTTACATTCCTAATTCTGTACCGTGATACGGGCATGATATTTTTTATTTTTTTGGAGGATCTCTAATAATCGAGCTGTTATCAATACACTATGGGCTTTGTTACAGTTGTTTGTTCGGGTTCTTACTGGACGTATTACACCCGACAATTCTTCTGGAAATACTGACATTATTTTGGGGATTCGTGATCATTTACTGTTCCTATAGATGGTTTTGGACGCTGCCCCTTTATATATACTTTAACCGATTGGTTGTTTTGTGCACATAGCGGTTCCTAGCTTGCCGGGCAGGAGCCTGTTATGGTGTACCGCGTCACTTGGCACATTTGTCCCTTATATAGGGAATGATGGAGCTAAATAGACATGGTACAACCAGTCACTTAAAGGAACAGTGTCACCACAATTATTTTTTTAATATGTTAAAGATGTTAGTGCTTTATTAAAAACGTTTGGATTAATTTGTGTGTTTGTGTGTTACTTTTTTTTATTTTTACACTTTTTCTTCCCTATGGGGGCTGCCATTTTTTTTTCCATTTCTGTATGTGTCGATTAACGACACATACAGACATGGAATACGGCAGCTCTAGTCACATAGGGACTGCGAACGGGGCACATTCTATCCACTATCATGTACGCCGCTGTGTGGGAACGGTGCATGCGCCGCTCCCACACAGTTCAATTTGAAATGCGTGCCGTCCGGCGCCATTTTCCTGTGGACCGGAAGTCGCGGCCGGACAGTAATATTACTACTTCCGGTCGCGGCTTCCGGACTTGTGCACATTGAGCAGCGGCAGCAGACGGAGCGGATGGACCGGAGGGAGCGGCGGCGACTGGAGCAGGTAAGGGATTTCTATGTATGTTTGTGTTTCAGTGTGTGTTTACTACTGTATGTAAACCTACTACACTGTGTGTTAGCTCAAAAAATGGCGACACACAGTGTAGGAGGTTAGACCGTTCAAACCCCTCGTTTCTCCCGGCACTAGCCAGGATAAAGGAGGGGGGGATTCTAAGAGCTCACTAGAGCGAGGGATTTTTACCCAATTTTGCAGCATAAAGCAATGTGGTTGCTTTACCACATGCAATACTGCAATTTTGGGAATGGCTCCATCTAGTGACCAGCAATGGAAAATATTTTAAATTAGAATCCAATTGAATCCAATTTATAATATTTTCTGACTGTGTATTTTCACCTACACACTAATTGTTTAACTAAAAAAAAAAAAACATGTTTTGCTGGCAACACATTCCCTTTAAGAAAAAAAAAAAAGAAGCTTGTCATGGCAGCCCTGCAGGTGTTCTTCTATCTTGTGAACAGACTCGAGTTTGCTACATAGTTGGATACATTTTCCTCCATTTTTTTTAAGATATTGCCCGTCACTCCAGTACAGTATATTTTTTCCTCTGACTGGTTTTATATTAGAACAGAATTCTGTCCACAATTACATCATAACGTCATAGATGAGGAGCAACGGCTTCTTTAGCAAAACCTAGTCATACGTACAGGCAAATGCATCTATAGCGAGGTGCATCTGTTATGACTTCAGAGGATATAAGCTCCAGACTAAGGCCTCATGCACACGAACATGTTTTTTGCGAAAATCTGTGGGTGAATTGCGGACCCATTCATTGCTATGGGCCCATGTGCACGACAATGGTTTCCACGGTCCAAGCACTGGCCGGGAGCCTGGACTGCAAAAAATATAGGACGTGTCTTATTACATGTCTAATCAATGTGTGCATGGTCAGTGATGACGCTCCACGCCCGTCCGTGCCGCAATCATGGGCCGTGCACACAGCTACGGTTGTGTGCATGAGGCCTAAGAGTGAATTCACACGGCAGATTTGATGCAGAAATTTCTGCAATTGAAAATCCACTCTATTCCCCTTAGGGTATGTTCACGCGATGAGAGGCATTTACGTGTGAAAAGACAGACTGTTAACAGCTGCCTCGTTTCACACGTAAATGCTCCTCGCATTTTGCGAGCCGTCTGAGACGCTCGTAAATCTTGAGCTGTGCTTCATTGAGTTCAATGAAGAACAGCTCAAATTACGTAGCAAAGAAGTGCCCTGCACTTCTTTGCCGAGGCAGTCCATTTACGCGTCGTCGTTTGACAGCTGCCAAACGACGACGCGTAAATTACAGGTCGTCTGCACAATACGTCGGCAAACCCATTCAAATGAATGGGCAGATGTTTGCCGACGTATTGTAGCCCTATTTTCAGGCGTAAAACGAGGCATAATACGCCTCGTTTACGCCTGAAAATAGGTCGTGTGAACCCAGCCTTAGGCTGTGTTCACATCAGCGTTGCTCTTCCGTTGAGGGGTTCCGTCTGAGGTTTTAAGTGGGGTTGTTTTGGCAGAAAGCACATGGTTTTCTGCAAGCCTCATCCAGATGAATGGGACAGTCGCAGACGTTTCTGCAACAAGTTTATTGTGCATGATTTCATTCTTCGGGTAAGGCCCCCCCCCTGCACCCCCGTGATTACGGTCACAGACAGCCACGGACTGTTCCGCAAAATCAAAAAATAGGACACTTCTACGGCCCGAACACTTACCCATAAATATAAGCGAAGGTGTCCGTGGACAATAGAAATTAATGGATCAGTATTTGGATCTGTAATTGCGGATCAAAATTACGGTTGTGTGCACGGGGCCTAAGGCCACTCGAAGCATAAATACTGCTGATCTTCTGCAATGGATTTCATTGCAGAAAATCTGTACCATATTACGAAAAATCGTTTATAAATTGACCTGCGGTGCGGTTTTTTAATCCGCAGCATGTCAATTTATGCTGTGGAATCCCTAATTTTCTGTTGCGGGTTTTCCCCATTGAATTCAATGGGGGGATGAAGCCCGAAACAAGTAGCAGATGCTGCGATTCCGCTGCAAAAATCACTACTAATAATAATAATTAAAAAAAAATAAAAAAGTCTCTACTTAGATCTCTGCTTCTGCGTCCAGCTCGGCCTCCAGGGATGATATTTCATCCCATGTGACTGCTGCAGCGGTCACATGGGATAAAACGTTGTTGTGGAAATCAATGGCTCAAAATATATTAGACTGAAATTTATACGAGTCCAAACAGACTCTCAGGCCAGGCCCCATTATTCAGTATCCCAATTAGGATATTTCACCGATTATATATCGAGAGGGGAGAAGAAAACACACAGACTCTGCTGATATGCTCAAAATACTCCTCTGAAAGTTTATTTCCAAGCTCAAACTATAATACTGAAATTCAGAAGGGGTGTAGGCTTGAGGTTAACCAATCAGAGACAATGTGACAATATTTGTTCAGTAAAAAGCATACAATAAAATACATCCCAGATACATCATTATAATTCTTCACACATTAGGTTTGCAGGTGGCCTTATCTCTCTTGGGCAGAATGTTCCCGTAAGATGGCTCTCCCACACGCATACTTGCCACCCTCCCTTCTCACTCCCTGTTCCTTCTCTACAAGCTTCGCATGGGAACCAAGGTCAAAGATAAAACATACGAAATCAACATTACTTGTATTAAAGGAACAATGACTTTACTATTCACTACAAAAGAACCAAGATGGGAACTCCAGACAAGATGGCTGCTGCACGAAACTAAATCATTTAAACATTATCATCACTTTCACATATTACATATCTTAGTAATTCGGCATCCTGCTTGATAATTCACAATGTAATTTCATACAGAGAATATAAGCAAATAAACCATCCTTCACAACGTCATCCCAGGAGGCCGGATTGCAGGACGTCAGAGGGATGCATTGCTGTGACTAAGGGGAAGTATGGGCTTTTCTTTCTTTTTTTAATCTGCTAATTTCCACAGCGGACATTCCGGACTAAAAACTGCACCACAATTTGGTGTGGTTTTTCGGCTGGAATTCTCTGCGTGGACCAGGACGGAAACGCTGTGTACTTTGTGAACATAGCCTTAGACTGGCGTATGAAATGCAAGTCTTAGCAATCGATTATGATTATTATTATTCCTTGAAGCAAGGAATTTTTTCATTTTGCCTTACTGAATAACGACAGCCATAACTATTTTTTTTTTTTTTTTTAGATTTTGTACCAATAGGGGACTTTTGCTTTTATGATTTTTTTTTTTCTTCTTTATTTTAAACAAATAATGCATTGGAATTCCAATGCTAATGCAGTGAAAAACTGACAGCCACCTATTAGGCCATGCCTAAAACATGGCCTAATAGGCATCTATATATGGCAACCAAGGGGCCCTTTCTAAGCATCCTGGCTGCAATATTTAACAGTCGTTCCCTGCGATCGTGTCCCCTCCATTTGTTTTTATCACCTGATGCCGCGTTCAGTAGTCCGCATTATCGCTGTGCTGTACATTTTTGATGCTGTTTCTAAACAGCTTGATTTCAGCTCCGTAAATGTACGGCGCATGGCGTGAAGAGGTGAAATGTATTCTGGTGAATGCCATATTGTAGTTTAGGAGGAAACTTATAACTAAGTTACTCATTGTCATATTGGAATAACATGGTAACATAAACATAAAGTTTTCAGGTTTGTGAATGTCTATTACCTTGTCTGCCCCTTTTATGTATAAGAAATCGTCATCTATTCAAGCGGTTACTATATATACATGCCTACTAAAGAGCTCAATTTGGCAGAATTATGACTGCCAACCTCCTGGATAATAACAGAGGAGAAGGCAAGACAAGACAAGCAATTACATAGCACTGATGACTTGGCAAGGAATTGTAGGCAGAAACACTTCACAAGATCTACGACGACATATCATTTATGATTCTTCAAGTGGAAAGGTCATGTGAACATGACCTAAGAATAGAAAAAGCTTTAAAACCTTTATTTTAATTGATTTTATTAGGTGTTAATTTTTTTTTATATAAAAATTCCAGAGCCACAAAGAAAGGATTCTTTATATTGCTTCCAGATCATGATGTATGTCCCTAGCATTTTTGATCCCGAGGCCTGACTTTTGATCCTGAGCACCTGGCTTTACAATATGACAATTAAAATTTGTGAAATGCATAGTTATACACATGATAGTTTTGTACTTTTCTACACATCCTGTGTGAAATAGTTCTTAATGGTTGAGAAACATACATTATAGTGAACTGCTCGAAAATTATATGTACGTTCGCAGCTATAGGTGATGTGTACCTGTTCTTTCTTTTCCTCAGTGCTTGCTGCTTTTTAGCTCCGCTGTGATCTGTGACTGCAGCTTAAAGTGCTTATCCGGGGACCAAAAATGTTATAGCAATATTATATTTATGTGATACTAAGTAACTTACTAATATACTTTAACCCGTAGGCGCACCACGATGCAACTGTACATCCTGGTGGCCAGTGTCTAAGCGCACAAGGACGTACAGTTACTGTGCGGTGTTGTCGGTTACCGTGTGCATCGGGAACCAGGAGACCAGCTGTCCCTGACAGCTGACACTCCACTGTTGCCGATTAGCGGCTCGATTGCAATCGCCACATTTTAGGGGTTTCTAGCACATCGGCAGACCCAACAATGAAATCGCGAGGTTTGCCGATGGCTAGCATGTACAGAAGTCTATCAGGACCAGCCTCTTGATAGGCTTCCTGTCAGAGTGACAGGAAGTCACTGTCATTCCCGATGCACACTGTCGGTGACAGGGGTGGATCTCAGCTGTGGCTCTTCCCGTTTTTCATCATGGGTATGTTAGACTTCCATTTCATGCTTCATTTACTTCTTTAACATATCTCTTCCACTTCCTCCTATGCATGTTTAATCATTCTGCATGCACAGTATATGTGTGGTGTCCAGCATTTAGTTTGTACTCTGTTCAAACACTACTCCTTGTTTGAATTTTCTGGTCATTATCTGTATTTATATCATGTTCATCTTGTGCCGTTGGGCCATGTCTACATATGTTCAAATTGTTCTAGTTGGCCATTGACATATATTTGATATTTATAAACTTCCATTCTAGTCAATTATGGTCACCTGCACTAGCTATACATACCATTTTCTTTGGGGGACCTACACATCTTACTAGTTATTTGTGTATATTTGGGTAATTCCCAGTTGAGTTTCTGTGTTTTAACTGTTGGTCTATGGATTTTTAATCATTACTGTACTATTTACCTTATGTCAATGTATTTTTGTATCTTTCACTACTTCTTCGTTTCTTAGCATTCATTCATTTTTCGGTTCTATATATTTAGTTGTGATGCTTTTTGGGTTTAACACCCTAGAATCAACCCATTGTACCTCATATGTACTTTACTTTATATTGGGGCATATTGATTCATGTTGCTTTTTCGGTTTGTATATGGGAAATGTTAACTAGTGACTATTTTGTGTGGTATTACTATCTGTTTTACAAGCAGATCCATTTACATTTAGAAAAATGCTAATTTTTGCGCATTTTCTCTAAATTTTGGTGTTTTTCACTAATAAATATTGAATTTATTGACCAAATTTTCCCACTAACATACAATATGTCATGAGAAAACAATCTCAGAATCACTTGCAAGTTATGACCACAAAGTGACACGTCCGATTTGAAAAAATCGGCTGTGCCACATGGCCAAAACAGGCTGCGTCATAAAGGGGTTAATTTCAAATTATGTACTAAATGGTGCAGTTCAATACTCGTTACTTGTTCCTGGAAGTGCTGGAGCTTTTCTAATAATGATGCTCCGACACGCCCCCACTTGACTGAGGGCTTGCTTCATGTGCTATTCGTGAACCTGACCGCAAGCGGCTGTCACATTGCCTATATTGCTTGAGTCCCGAGCAGAGCATCAGCTAGCGCTTTGCTCTGGACTCCAACACTGCTTCCGATGTCCATATTTGGTCAATTCAGTGGTCTCCTATCGCTGGAGTCCCCGAGTAGAGCATCAGCTGACGCTCTGCCTGGGGACTACAGCACTTCTGCCAACGTCACTGTCCATGTATGGACAATGATGTCTGCAGCAGTACTAGAGTCCCCAAGCAGGGCATCAGCTGATGCTCTGCTTGGGAACTCCAGTGATAGGAAACCCCTGAAGTCACTGACCATATATGAATAGTGACGTCGGGAGCAGGGCTGGAGTCCCCGGCAATCAGCTGATGCTCTGCTCGGGGACTCCAGTACTGCTGCCGACGTCATTGTCCATACATGGACAGTGACCGTGACATGGGCAGAAGTGCTGTAGTCCCCAGGCAGAGCATCAGCTGATGCTCTGCTCGGGAACTCAAGAGATCAGAAACCCCTGAATTGACCAAATATGGACGTACGCACTGCTAACATAAATTGCAAATCCAAACAAAGAAGTAATTTATAAAAGGATTTATTGGGTTTTGAATGATAGGCTACGCGTTTCGACGCTGGACCAGCGTATTCATCAGGCCATATACAGTGAAGGAAATAAGTATTTGATCCCTTGCTAATTTTGTAAGTTTGCCCACTGTCAAAGACATGAACTGTCTAGAATTTTTAGGCTAGGTTAATTTTACCAGTGAGAGATTACATAAAAAAAAATAAAACAGAAAATCACATTGTCACAATTATATATATTTATTTGCATTGTGCACAGAGAAATAAGTATTTGATCCCTTTGGCAAACAAGACTTAATACTTGGTGGCAAAACCCTTGTTGGCAAACACAGCAGTCAGACGTTTTTTGTAGTTGATGATGAGGTTTGCACACGTTAGATGGAATTTTGGCCCACTCCTCTTTGCAGATCATCTGTAAATCATTAAGATTTCGAGGCTGTCGCTTGGCAACTCAGATCTTCAGCTCCCTCCATAAGTTTTCGATGGGATTAAGGTCTGGAGACTGGCTAGGCCACTTCATGACCTTAATGTGCTTCTTTTTGAGCCACTCCTTTGTTGCCTTGGCTGTATGTTTCGGGTCATTGTCGTGCTGGAAAACCCAGCCACAAGCCATTTTTATGTTCTGGTGGAGGGAAGGAGGTTGTCACTCAGGATTTGACGGTACATGGCGCCATCCATTCTCCCATTGATGCGGTGAAGTAGTCCTGTGCCCTTAGCAGAGAAACACCCCCAAAACATAATGTTTCCACCTCCATGCTTGATAGTGGGGACGGTGCTCTTTGGGTCATAGGCAGCATTTCTCTTCCTCCAAACACGGCGAGTTGAGTTAATGCCAAAGAGCTCAATTTTAGTCTCATCTGACCACAGCACCTTCTCCCAATCACTCTCAGAATCATCCAGATGTTCATTTGCAAACTTCAGACGGGCCTGTACATGTGCCTTCTTGAGCAGGGGGACCTTGCGGGCACTGCAGGATTTTAATCCATTACGGCGTAATGTGTTACCAATGGTTTTCTTGGTGACTGTGGTCCCAGCTGCCTTGAGATCATTAACAAGTTCCCCCCGTGTAGTTTTCGGCTGAGCTCTCGCCTTCCTCAGGATCAAGGATACGCCACAAGGTGAGATTTTGCATAGAGCCCCAGATCGATGTCGATTGACAGTCATTTTGTATGTCTTCCATTTTCTTACTATTGCACCAACAGTTGTCTCCTTCTCACCCAGCGTCTTACTTATGGTTTTGTAGCCCATTCCAGCCTTGTGCAGGTCTATGATCTTGTCCCTGACATCCTTAGAAAGCTCTTTGGTCTTGCCCATGTTGTAGAGGTTAGAGTCAGACTGATTAATTGAGTCTGTGGACAGGAGTCTTTTATACAGGTGACCATTTAAGACAGCTGTCTTTAATGCAGGCACCAAGTTGATTTGGAGCGTGTAACTGGTCTGGAGGAGGCTGAACTCTTAATGGTTTGTAGGGGATCAAATACTTATTTCTCTGTGCACAATGCAAATATATAGAATTGTGATTGTAAAGGATCGGCCAGGCACAGCTTCTGTATCCACGCCCATAGGTAATCAGTCTGCACCTGCTTCTATGTCTGTGAGACTGACACCATCTTCCACCACTCAGGATGGCAGGCTTAGGAGTGGGAGAGCCTATCACAGCCTGGCCAGACGGAGCTAGCCCCCGCCCTCTGTCTATTTATACCTGCCTTTCCTGTTCCTCCTTGCTTGTGATTCTTCTCGTTTGGTTTCCTGGCCCTGCTGCAGCTTCTGAACTATTTGACCCTGCTTCATATTGACCCTGGCTTACTGACTACTCTCCTGCTCTGCGTTTGGTACCTCGTACACTCCTGGTTTGACTCGGCTCGTTCACCACTCTTGTTGCTCACGGTGTTGACGTGGGCAACTGCCCCATTTCCCTTAGCTTCTGTGTACCCTTGTCTGTTTGTCTGTCGTGCACTTATTGAGCGTAGGGACCGTCGCCCAGTTGTACCCCGTCGCCTAGGGCGGGTCGTTGCAAGTAGGCAGGGTCTGAGTGGCGGGTAGATTAGGGCTCACTTGTCTGTTTCCCTACCCCCATCATTACAGCGATTTTTTTTTTTTTTTTTTTTTTTTTTTTTTTTTTATATAATCTATCTCACTGGTAAAATTAACCTAGCCTAAAAATTCTAGACTGTTCATGTGTTTGACAGTGGGCAAACTTACAAAATCAGCAAGGGATCAAATACTTATTTCCTTCACTGTACATTTACATTGCAAAGAAGCAACTTTAAATAGTAAGGGAAAGAAAGGGAAAAAACAGCCAAAAAAGGCAGGTCAGGGATAACTTCTGACGTCACTCAGGGTCATGATGATGCAAAGGGTCAAATGAAACTGCATGAATGGTTATATAAGTAGCAAAAAGATTTATAGTGGCAATTAATTCATGAGTACATTGGCAGCAAAGAGAAGGGTATAATTCGGATGGAGCTAGGAATAATGAGTAGTTTTTAGTTTCCTTGACTCCAGGGACGCTCTTTGAGCGCCACCTGTATTTTTATCTCCGGACGAATCCCCAAGAGACATGCTATACAAAATCGTGAGCACCGATTAGCCCCCCGTTCCACTATATGTCCCAAACACCCCAGTTTAACCTGCCACATCGCTCCACTACCCACTCTAACTACGCATCCTACCAAAAGCATGTGCTTTTCTCTTCACACATCTGACATTTCCCGTTAGGTTCTTTTATTCATCTCCATCTATATTCATTTTTCTCAGCTCCATCAGAATTATCCCCTTCTCTTTGCTGCCAATATACCCATGGATTAATTGCCACTATAAAACTTTTTGCTACTTATATAACCATTCATGCACCATGTGGCGCCATGGTCTCCTCTTTTTTTTTTTTTTTTTTTTTGTTTTTTTTTCTTCTAAATATGGATGTCGGGAGCAGTACTGGAGTCCCGAGCAAAGCGCTAGCTGATGCTCTGCTCGGGACTCAAGCAATAGGCAATGTGACAGCCCCTTGCGGTCACATGCACTCGGTCACGTGGGGCCGTGTCGGAGTGTCATCATTATAAGAAAAGCTCCAGCACGTCCGACAACAATTCACAAGGTTTGAACTGCACCAGTTAGTACAGAATTTTAAATTAAAGTAATATTAGTAAGTTACTTAGTTTCACATAAATATATTATTGCAATGCAATTTTTAGTCCCCGGATAACCCATTTAACTACAGTGCCTACAGGGAGACTGGTAGTCTGAAATCCACCTCCTGTCTCATCACTGGTTCAGGTTCCTGTCTGTCCCTCCAATCCAGCGCTGCCTCTTTAGAGCTGATTTTCAATATAGAAAGTGTAGACTGAATAAAAAGGTGAAGATTACAAGGGTCCAATTGGCTCCGTTCTTGACGAAAGTTTTTAATTCAGTGTCTTCCTCGTGTCCCTTTGCACCCCAGTCCCTTGAGGCTCATATTACCCTTTTACCAAAACCGGGCAAAGATCCGACGGTGTGCGCAAACTTCCGACCAATATCATTGATAAATGTAGATGTTAAGATTTTTGCGAAGTTACTGGCCTCTCGACTCTCGCCTCTCTTACCAGATTTGGTCACAGATGACCAGGTGGGGTTTGTGCGCGGCAGAGAAGCACGGGACAACACTAACAAGACCCTCCTTTTAACATCATACTGCCAATCCCATAAGATACCGATGTGTTTACTCTCGGTCGATGCCGAAAAAGCATTCGACAGGGTACATTGGGTGTTTCTCCGCAGTGTCCTGACACAGGTTGGCTTTGGCGCCATTATGGTGGATAGGATTATGGCATTATATCAAGGGCCTACGGCCCGGGTTCGAGTTAATGGGTTGTTATCTGACTCTTTATCTATTTCTAATGGCATGAGACAGGGTTGCCCACTCTCACCTTTACTCTGTTTTGGTCATGGAACACCTGGCCGTGGCACTGCGGAACAACCCTAATGTGAATGGCGTCTGTGTTGGCGCAAAACACCACAAACTAGCATTATATGCCGATGATCTCCTCGTGTACATTACAACTCCCATGGTTTCCTTGCCATCTTTGACTGGGGAATTCGAGCGCTTTGGCCATGTGAGCAATTTCAAAGTCAACTATTCCAAATCGGAGGCATTGAATATATCTCTCGATTCTACCTTAGCCACCCATCTCGATCGGGTTTTCCCGTTCAAATGGCAATCTACATCTCTAAAATACCTGGGGGTGCAAATTCCCACACACCAGTCGGATCTGTTCACTTTGAACTACACACCCATTCTGCAGCGCACCTTGAAGGATTTAATGGCGTATGGTGGGAATCGCATATCGTGGTTTGGGCGCATTAATGCGGTAAAAATGGACATTTTACCCAAATTCCTTTAAATATTCCAAACTGTCCCTATCATGATTCCAACGAGCTTCTTCCAAGTTTTGCATAGGGCCATAACTAAATTTGTTTGGGGCTCCTCTAAGCCTCGTGTTCGTTTTGCTGTCCTTAGTTGGCCGAAAAAGGAGGGGGGAGCAGGTTTACCAGATTTTAAACGCTACCACCAAGCTGCGTTACTGATGCGATTAGTAGACTGGTTCCGTTCAGGTGCGGGTAAGCAATGAGTGCGCATTGAGAAGGCCATGTCTCCCCTAGCATTGTTGTCTCTGCCTTGGTTGTCCGCTCCTCAGCGACCTTCATCTTCTCTGCCTTACCTCACACGTCAGTTTCTTGTAGTATGGGAGAGGATCATTGCTACGATGGACATTGTTCACCGTCCAGGCCCTCTAACCCCTCTTTTTGATGATCCTTCCTTTCCTCCAGCGGTGGGTGTGGACACATTCCTCTGTTGGGAGAGACAGGACGGTAGTTTCTTGGCTAAGACTCTTACACCTGAGGGTACAATTTTGTCACAGGCTGTGGTCTCCGGGGCCTGCCCGGGGGGACGTCCGGTTTGGTGGTCCTATTTTCAGTTGCGCTCCTATCTTTGTTCAATGGGCGACCGTTTTGCTTTGCTGCAGGTTAAGACTCCTCTGGAACACTACTTGTTGTTGACTACTGCCCCCTCTCATGTGTTGTCTTTTTTACACGGGATCCTTCTCCCTAAATACGATTACTCTCAGTTGACATTCACAGCCGCATGGGATGAGGAATTGGGGATCCGACACTCTGCTGAGGAGTGGGGCACATCTTTCTTACTGGCGCATAAACTGCCGACTTCGTGCTTTGCCCAGGAAAAAAATTATAAGATTCTCACTAGATGGTATCGCTGTCCTTCTTTACTGCATAGGATATTCCCTGAGGTACCTGATGAATGCTGGAGGTGTGGGGAGGCTCCTGGAACCATGCTGCACATTTGGTGGGATTGTCCCAAACTTCGTCCCTTTTGGGAAAAGATTTTTGATCTCGGTAATAAACTCTTTCACACTGAGGTTCAGACTTCGGCCTCTATTGGTTTACTTTCCATGGTTCCGGGATCACTCTCACACCTCAAAAAGAGTGTCTTTCGGCATTTTTTGACAGCAGCAAGAACAGTGATTCCTCGTCATTGGAAGTCCAGCACTGTGCCTTTTCTGAAGGAATGGGTGACGGAGGTGAATGGAATTATGAGGATGGAGGAGTTGATGTCTGCTGATCAGGGTAAAGCTGAGCTCTTTGTCCGCACCTGGGCAGTGTGGGCTAGATTCCGGGGTGGTGATGATTTACCTCTCTGTCTGGATGGCCTCTTTTGAATATCTACATAAAGTCTACTTTTTGCGTGCTATATCCGTATGTGTGTCCCTTTGTTGTCTTGTGTTAGTGTTAGTTTGTCGTATAATGTGCACTTATATGCGATAATTGTTACCCACCTGTGGGGACTGGCTCCCCTAAATAATGCACTATCTTTGCTGCACTTATGGTACTGTTATTTTCATTACATTCTTATATAGTTTTTGTCTACTGATTAGGAGGCTACCTCCTACTGCTGCTCTGTGTCTTTGATACTTTATGTAATATTGAAGTGTTATAGTGCACTGTATGTGAATTTTGCAAATGTATGAAACTATGTATATGCTGTTTTGTTGTGTATATTTTCAAAATAAAATCTTTGATAAAGAAAAAAAAAGATTACTAGGGTCCATTCACACTCTGCAGTTGAGGTGTAGTTAAAACCGTTTCGAAACACTGCATCCTAAAACCCCATGCATTTTTACAGCAATTTAGTGCCTTTGCATGCGGTCAAAATAATGCACGCTTTCGGTGGCCAATCACAACGTCTGAATGGACACCAAGTGTACGGCCCTAGGTAGGGGCATCCACATGCTGCCAAATCTATGCCCCACGTACAGTGACAAATGGCTACACTATTTTGCCTGTAGTACCTAGCAAAATTGTGCGGCCATTAGCCACAGCAAATGAGCATTATTTTCAGGAGGCTTCCCTAATATCAGGAGCTGTAAGCTACAACTCTTGCTTAGAGGATGAACGTTCACAGGAGCGCTAATCAGCCACTTCTACAGCGACGCCAAAAGACTTTGCTGTAGACTGGGGACCTGCCGTCAAAAGATAGTGGGCGGTTGGGAAGTGGTTAAACAACTTTCAAGTTTACTTGAAAATATTTTAACTTTCTGCTATGCAGCTTCTATGTATCCTGCATACATAGAAGCTGCATTGTTTTCTCGTAGCCGATTCTATCAGTTCAGAACTGATGGCTCGGCTGAGAGCGGGTCCTGCGTGTCTCTGACTCAAAGGATCCAGCTAATAATCACATCTTAGCAGGATCTTGCTTATTTAACTACTTAGATGGCACGGTCAATAGCGACCACGGCATCTAAGCCTTTAGAAAGAGGGAACTGCCCCATTTGAAGTCCCATCACCCCCCTCCCCCACAACGTGATAGGGTGTTAGTGGTTGTTATGGCAGCCTGGGGGACTAATGAGGGCCCCCAGGTCAGCCATCTTTATGCTCCTGTAAACTCCTGAAAGAGGCAGGGCTTTTTAGGAGCCTGTAAAAAAATCACGATACACTACAATTCATTAGTATTGCATTATATGGTGCAGGAGATCCAATGATCAATGGTTCAAGTCCCCTAGGGGACTAATAAAAAAGTTAAATACCGTTAAAGTTTTTTTAAAATATATAAAAATTATTAAAGAGGCTCTGTCACCAGATTTTGCAACCCCTATCTGCTATTGCAGCAGATAGGCGCTGCAATGTAGATTACAGTAACGTTTTTATTTTTAAAAAACGAGCATTTTTGGCCAAGTTATGACCATTTTTGTAGTTATGCAAATGAGGCTTTCTAAAGTACAAGTGGGTGTGTTTAAAAGTAAAAGTCCAAGTGGGCGTGTATTATGTGCGTACATCGGGGCGTTTTTAATACTTTTACTAGCTGGGCGCTCTGAAGAGAAGTAACATCCTCTTCTCTTCAGAACGCCCAGCTTCTGACAGTGCAGATCTGTGACGTCACTCACAGGTCCTGCATCGTGACGGCCACATCGGCACCAGAGGCTACAGTTGATTCTGCAGCAGCATCAGCGTTTGCAGGTAAGATCGACTTACCTGCAAACGCTGATGCTGCTGCAGAATCAACTGTAGCCTCTGGTGCCGATGTGGCCGTCACGATGCAGGACCTGTGAGTGACGTCACAGATCTGCACTGTCAGAAGCTGGGTGTTCTGAAGAGAAGAGGATGGGCTGTGTAGACATCTGATAGCAGTAGTATAATGATCTTTAGGCCTGATTTACACGAGCGTGTGCGTTTTGCGCGCGCAAAAAACGCTGTGTTTTACACGCGCAAAAGGCATTTGACAGCTCCGTGTGTCATCCGTGTATGATGCACGGCTGCGTGATTTTCGCGCAGCCGCCATCATAGAGATGAGGCTAGTCGACGCCCGTCACTGTCCAAGGTGCTGAAAGAGCTAACTGATTGGCAGTAACTCTTTCAGCACCCTCGACAGTGAGTTCCGAGCACAATATACACCAACCTGTGAATCAAAAAAAGACGTTCATACTTACCATGAACTTCCTGCTTCCTCCAGTCCGGTCTCCCGGCCGTTGCCTTGGTGACGCGTCCCTCTCGTCATCCGGCCCCACCTCCCAGGATGACGCGGCAGTCCAAGTGACCGCTGCAGCCTGTGATTGGCTGCAGCCTGTGCTTGGCCTGTGATTGGCTGCAGCTGTCACTTGGACTGAATTGTCATCCCGGGAGGTCAGACTGGAGGAAGAACCCGGGAGTTATCGTTAAGTCAGAACTTCTGTTTTTTTTTACATGTATATTGTGATCGGAAGTCACTGTCCATGGTGCTGAACCAGTTTAACTCTTTCAGCACCGTGGACAGTGACTGTCTCCCGACGTCGCGTCCCGGAAAATTTTTTGCCGGGTTCGGTCAAAACGAGTTCGGACGAACCCGGTGAAGTTCGGTGCGCTCATCTCTAATTTGACACTCCGTTTGGATGTTTGTAAACAGAAAAGCACGTGGTGCTTTTCTGTTTACATTCATCCTTTTGACAGCTCTTGTGCGAATCACGCAGTTCGCACGGAAGTGCTTCCGTGCGGCATGCGTGGTTTTCACGCACCCATTGACTTCAATGGGTGCGTGATGCGCGAAAAACGCACGATTATAGAACGTGTCGTGAGTTTTACGCAACGCACTCACGCTGCGCAAAATGCACGCATCGTCTAAACTGCCCCATAGAGTAATATAGGTGCGTACGACACGCGTGAAAAGCACGCGCGTCGCACGCGTGTATATTACGCTCGTGTAAATGAGGACTTAAAGAGGCTCTGTCACCAGATTTTGCAGCCCCTATCTGCTATTGCAGCAGCTAGGCGCTGCAATGTAGATTACAGTAACGTTTTTATTTTTAAAAAACGAGCATTTTTGGCCAAGTTATGACCATTTTTGTAGTTATGCAAATGAGGCTTGCAAAAGTCCAAGTGGGTGTGTTTAAAAGTAAAAGTCCAAGTGGGCGTGTATTATGTGCGTACATCGGGGCGTTTTTAATACTTTTACTAGCTGGGCGCTCTGACGAGAAGTTACATCCTCTTCTCTTCAGAACACACATTCAATAGCAGATAGGGGCTGCAAAATCTGGTGACAGAGCCTCTTTAATCCAAGTGTGCTATATTGCATACACTGAATAAGTCAATATTGGCTGTTAGTTAATGGACACTGTATCAGTTTCTAAAGATTCTCTCCTGTGAACCGAATGTATCAATAAATGTTGTCAGTTAGTAAACATTGTATCAATTTCTTGAGATTCTCTTAAATGCACTGAGTGTGTCAGCATTTGTTATTAGTTAAGACATTGTATCCATTTAAGGTTTTCTATGTACTGAATACATCAGCATTAATTGTAAGTCAATAAACACTATTGCAGCGTCTTAAAATAGTTTGGTATAAATACCAGATATAGTAGGCAGGAGCACAATAGAATATTTTGGGACACTTTTTGTGGTGCCTGTTTACACAGGCTACCGCATCACAGCTCAGCAACTACAATTTAAATGCTCAAATTTTAGCACAATATTCTATTGGCCTAAGGCCGGCCTTGGGTGCATTTAGCAAGTGGCACCTGACCCGCTGGTAGTTACAACGGCGCGGGCATACACACCCGCTGGTGCCCCTCTTGCAGTGTGGCGGCAGGCGCCCTGTGCGACCGCATTGGTCGAACGTATTGAAGGCCGGCCATGCTTATAGGTATGCTATCTCCGATATATATGTAAAAAACGTATATTTTTTTGGGGGGGGGGGGGGAGAAATATGTCTCTGGCTTGTGCCGCTGATCTTATAAGACCCTAGCAACGCCCCTGTATACGGCACAGGATTGTTAAGGCCAGTGCTTGGCTGAAGCGATCACGTGGATACGGGCACATCATCGCTGCAGTTATGTCAGCGCTGGAACGATGGGGATCTGTGAGGTGAGTAATGGCTTTTTTATTTTTTTATTCATCCCTCCTAACTTGGCCAATTATTGAAATATAACTTGGAAAACCCTTTAACAATTTTATTTTTTTATGTTTTTCAATACATACATTACATGGTACATTAAATGGTGCCATTAAAATAAAATAAAAATACAACTTGTCCCACAAAAACAAGCCCCCACAGGCCACGTGGCTATGTTGAGGGGGGGGGGGGCAACGCTGTGGCTCTTGGAAGGCTCTCCTCATACCGATTCCTGTCAGCAGGCTCCTTATGTAGCTGATATATTTTCACCTACAATGTGAAAGTCTTCCTCTGTAGGGAATCCCTAGGTTTCGTTTCTAGCACTACGAGACATAGCGTTATAGATAGGTGCCCGACTCAAATATGGCCACAGCAGTCGCAGCGGTCCCTATGTTTCCGCCCACAGTAGACGAGTCGCCGAGGTTGCATGGTAACATCAGCCGGAAGTGATTTTTTTTTTTTATTAATTTTCCCGCGGTTACAGTGTAAACCGTGTCTGTGAAGAGGAAGCCGGCTGCGGTGGAGCGCAGAGTTACAGCGCCGTTTAAACAGTGGACTTCATTAGTCGCCGCTCACACTTCCAAGACACAGGACCGGTCTCTCGCATTCACTCCTCCTCACAGCTGACATGCCGCCCAAGAGCCCGCGGAGAGGAGCGCCCAGCCGCCCCCAAGAGGAGCAACTAAGCTGTGGCGGGTGAGTGCCGGTCACTGTCCCATGTAAACCCTGACAGTACAAGTGGTCCTGTGGCTGTTAATGGTCCTTACATGAGACATGTCCGAGTGTCATAGACTTGCATGATGTCACATAGTTGACTCCCGATGCTGTTATGCTGTTGTATGACATTTCCATTCACTTATATGGACTGTGCTGCACAGTTACTAAAGCTGGCTCGATGTTGACACATGACTCCACCATAAAGATGCTAGGATCAGCTGCTGAGTGCGCTGTTTATAGCCAAAGGGAGATAAGCTGGTGCCAAGTACATTTTATGCCACTTATCTCACAGGGATTGGAGTCAACATTGCTGTTGGGGATGCCGCTGCGCTGCCTCCATACACACTATATTGTCGGTGGATTCTGTGTTTTGTAATGTCAGTGGCCAGGTTTTTATTCATTTGCGCGCCTTCAGGCGTATTTTACGTCCGTGTTATGAATGTTAAAACAATGTCCGCGTCACGGGCCTATGTAATTCAATGGGGCTATTCAGACATGCGTTGTAATTCACGCAGCGTGCGTCCGCTGCGTGAAACTGCAGGTCCTATTTTTGAGCGTTTTTCGAACCACGCAGCCCATGGAAGTCAATGGGTGCGTGAAAACAAGGGACAGCACACGGACGTCATTCATGTCCTGTCCGTGTTTTTCACGCACCAGTTGCTAAGCAAAATGATGAAAAAAAAGCACATTCTGTTTTTTTTTTGCGGACTTAATGACATACGCGCGTGTTTTGCCAACTGCTACAGAAGTTGGGTTCATATACATTTTAAAGAGACTCCCACTTCTATAACAATTTAATTATAGTTTATTAAATTCAATATTAAGCAATGATATTCTCTGGTGAAATAATGTCCTACGTTTGTAAAGATATACAAAGGATAAAGGCTACTTACAGGTTATCCACCGGGAAGCCCCTCCAATGCTGATCAGAGAACTCAAGCGGGAAATTACACCTCATAGAGGGGTCCCTCAGAGTTACAGGTACAAGAGCTTCTAATCCGCATTGAGAAAGTCCCCAATTTATGCCTTTGGCACATTATGCAACATGGCAATAGCCAGAGCATGCGCACTTTATTTCAGCATACGTATTGTTTATTTGATCCCCCAATAACCTGCAGTGGCCATTCCCAGACCTTGAGGGAATCAGAATCCCAAGACTAGTCCAGACAACGCTCAACTTGTCAAACAAATGATATCAAAGATATACTAGTAGCATTATATAACATTGAACGTTTATAGCTGAACAATAATCCAGTCACTGCAGCGTTATTTATAGAACATTGACATTTGAACATATGTGGCCACCTGAATACAACATGGAGTCTAATCAATCAACCAACCAATCACATTTCCAATATATTCCACCCTTGATTGCTTAGAGTATCCAGCATAACTTAATGGAATAATTTTAGGTGTCTTCGTTTTACATATTTTATACGTAGGTCAACAAATCCGAAGCGTTAATAAAATACATATAATTTAGTACTGTAAGGCGAAATTCACACGAGCGTGTGCGTGCAAAGAACGCAGCGTTTGTTGCGCATTGCAGTTCCGTGTGTCATCAGTGTTTGGTGTGTGGCTGCGTGATTTCCACGCATATGCCGTCCTTATGACACGCGGTTTTGAAGTTTAGAAAAAGAAATGAAGGAGGTGGTTTTATTTTTCCCTTCATTTCTTGATCTACTGTTGCGTAAAAATCACGCGCAGCACACGGAAGTGCGTCCGTGTGCTGCGCGTGATTTTTACGCACCCATTGACTTCAATGGGTGCGGGATGCGCAAAAAACGCTCAAGTATAGGACATGTTCTGAGTTTCGCGCAGCGGACACTCGCTGCGTGAAAAACACGGAATGTCTGAATGTCCCCATTGCCTTACATAGGTCCGTGCGACGCGCGTGATTTTCACGGACGTGAATTACGCTCGTGTAAATAAGGCCTAAGCATAGGATGTAACTAATGAAGGCCCCCAGGTCCGCTATCTTTGTGCTCCTGTTAAGCCTTGCCTCCGGCAGGGCTTAATAGATTGCTTGCACTATATACTGCAATACTAATGTATTGCAGTATATCGTGATTCTGACAGGCTTCTAACGATCGCTGGTTGCAGTCCCCTAGGGGGACTAATATTTTTTTTTTTTAAATTGGTAAAATAAAGTTGTTTTTCTAATGTAAATAAAATTTAAAAAAATTTAAAGTTAAAAAAAAAAAGAACACTTTTCCCATTTTCCCCCTAGAGCATAGTAAAAATAAATAAATAAATAAACATAATTGGTATCGCCGCATCCGTAAAAGTCTGAACTATTACAATATATCATTATTTAACCCGCACGGTGAACGCCGTAAAAATATAAAAATTGTGAACGCCAGAATCTCTGTTTTTTGGTCCTCATCTTCCACAAAAAATTAAATAAAAAGTGATCAAAACTTTGCATGTACCAAAATGGTATCATTAAAATCTACAGCTTATCCCGCAAAAAATAAGCCCTCATACCACTTAATCGACAAATCGAAAAATAAAGAAGTTACGGCTCTCGGAATTTGGCGACACAAAATAAATTTTCTTTTTTACACTTAGGTTTTTACTTGTAAAACTAGTAAAATATAGAAAAAACTATATATATTTGGTATCGCCGTAATTGTATTGACCCGCAGAATAAAGTTAACATGTTGTTTTAATTGCACAGTGAATTCCGTAAAAACGAAGCGCAAAAAACAATGGAGGAATCGCTGTTTTTTTCATTTTCTACCCCACAAATAATTTTTTGCCCGTTTCCTAGTACATTATATGGCACAATAAATGGTTCTACGAAAATCTACAACTCGTCCCGCAAAAATCATGCCCTCATATGACTATATCGACGGAAAAATAAAAATGTTATGGCTTTTGGAATATAGGGAGGAAAAAAAACGAAAATAAAAATCAGAAAATAGCTACGGCGGGAAGGGGTTAAAGTTCTATTGCGAATTTGCAGATGCTTTTTCATATGTTCTGTATTTCGCATAAGAACCAATAAAAGTTCTAATGAAATGGACATTTTTTTCCATAGGCAAAATGTCCGGATGCCAATAAAATGTAGCTCTTTTTTTGTTTTTTTTTCCTCATCGGGTAAGGCCTCATGCACACGACCGTATTTTTTCCCACCCGTAAATACGGGTCCGGTGTCACACGTATTCGACCCGTTTTGCACCAGTATTTACGGACCCGTGCCCGTAAATATGGGTCCAGTGTCGCCCGTATTCCACCCGTATTTACGGGCAAGTTTTTGGCGGCAAAATAGCACTGCACTAATCGGCGGCCCCTTCTCTCTATCAGTGCAGGATAGAGAGAAGGGACAGCCCTTTCTGTAATAAAAGTTAAAGAAATTCATACTTACCCGGCCGTTGTCTTGGTGACGCGTCCCTCTCTTCACATCCAGCCCGACATCCCTGGATGACGCGGCAGTCCATGTGACCGCTGCAGCCTGTGATTGACCTGTGATTGGCTGCAGCGGTCACATGGGCTGAAACGTCATCCAGGGACGGCCAGGACGTCGGGCCGGATGTCGAGAGGGACGCGTCACCAAGGCAACGGCCGGGAGACCGGACTGGAGGAAGCAGGAAGTTCTCGGTAAGTATGAACATCTTTTATTTTTATTTTTTACAGGTTGCTCTTTATTCTGATTGGTAGTCACTGTCCAGGGTGCTGAAAGAGTTACTGCCGATCAGTTAACTCTTTCAGCTCCCTGGACAGTGACTATTTACTGACGTCGCTTAGCAACGCTGCCGTAATGACGGGTGCACACATGTAGCCACCCGTCATTACGAGAGCTCCATAGACTTCTATGGACTGTCTGTGCCGTTATTACGGCCTGAAATAGGACATGTTCTATCTTTTTCAACGGCACGGGCACCTTCCCGTAAGAAAACGGGAAGGTACCCGTGGCCAATAGAAGTCTATGAGCCCGTTATTACGGGTCGTAATTACGACCCGTAATAACGGGAGTTTTTACGGTCGTGTGCATGAGGCCTAAAAAGGTATAACTTTGATTATTCCATATTAGAAAACTAAAGTTTTGAAGCCATCCCGCAAAAGGTACTGTCAGATTATAACTAATGTTTTACTGTCATCAGTTACTATACATACAAATTGTGGTCGTATTTCTACAAACATTTTAACATCATGAGCCGTCACATCTGCTATCACGCTTCTCTGGTTCAATTTACACGAATAAGTGTCCTGTATCCTGCGCTTCGTGGAATTAATCCAGGACCAACTTCCTTTATTAGAAATGGATTGTAGACGGCTTCCCACCGTAATGGGCTCGAACAAATGGGCCTTAAGTAGGCATACCGTGCTTAGCATTGTCCAGATTGGAGCATTCTGGAAAGAGAAACACGTCATCCCTGTAAATAACATCTTTCTGCGGGAATGTATTCCCGTTTTTCTTGTTCTGGTTTCATCACCAGGACTGTGTTATCATTGTCTCAAGCAATAACTTCTGCATCTTCAGGAAGAGCCCCTCCTTTGGGAGAATGTTTCCACACTTTTGCTCCACTATTTTAAGGATCTGTTGCTCCAAATCCTTTGTCACTTCGTACTCTGATCAATTGAGGAGCTTGACCTTTGACTATTGTCACTTTAGTACTTGACCGTATTAAAGGTGCTCTGTCACCACATTATAAGTGGTCTATATTGTACATAATGTGATCGGCGCTGTAATGTAGATTACAGCAGTGTTTTTTGTTTTGAAAAACGATCATTTTTGACCTATATGAGCTTTATGCTAATGAGTTTCTCAAAGGACAACTCGTGTTTTACTTTTTGGCCAAGTGGGCGTTGTACAGAGGAGTGTATGACGCTGACCAATCAGTGGCCAATCAGCGTCATACACTTCTCCCCATTCATTTAGTCTGCACATAGCGATATATCTATATCCCTATGTGCAGTCACATACACAAACACTAACATTACTGCAGTGTCCTGACAATGAATATACATAACTACCAGCCAGGACGTGATGTTTATTCAGAATCCTGACACTCCGCTAATACAATCCCAACACTACAGCACAGCAAGCGTAATCTCGCGAGATTATGCTGTAAACTGTCATTTCAAACGAGATTACGCGTCATACACTCCTCTGTACAACGCTCACTTGGCCAAAAAGTAAAACACGCCCAGTTGTCCTTTGAGAAACTCATTAGCATAAAGCTAATATAGGTCAAAAATGATCGTTTTTCTAAATAAAAAACACTGCTGTAATTGACATAATGTACAATATAGGGCACTTATAATGTGGTGACAGAGCCTCTTTAACAACTGAGCTACCCAATCTCCTTTTTGGACTAGGAGATCCTGAATTTAACAAAATTACCTTAATCCTTGATAATCTTGATCTATTATCCCTCCCATAATTTGTATGCCTTTTACCGCCAACCCTGATCGAGGAGCTATTAATCCAAAATGTCCAGGTGGAATTATTAATCTTAGTCCAGTAGAAATAATCGGAATATCTTGTATTTTTACTCTATCTTGTTAATTTGCATATAAATCCAATCCAGCTGCATCAGGAGCGGCTCTATACGGAGCCAGGGCTCCATTTCCTGGGACAGTTTCCCAGTACATGACACTATCTCCTGAGGCTGAGGCCTTCGCTGGCATTATCTGCAAATTAGGAGTCCTCCTCATCAAAGGAGTTTCTTGCTCTCCTATTGGGCGATCATTAAGAATATTGAGTACCTCATTTAAATTAGTCTTCCATTTTTTGTAAAATCCATCTCCTAATTTACTTAATTGTTCTTTCGTGCTTGAGGATAATAGGGAATGTGAAAGATCCATTCAATATTATTTTGAGCACAAAAGTCTGCAAACTTATTATTCTTAAAATGTGACCCATTGTCACTTTGAATTTGTAAAGGAACACCATAATATAAAGTAATAATCTGTAGGGTACGTAAGGTACTTTTTAGCATTTGCAAATTTACTAGAACAAGCAATGAGGTACCCACTATATGTATCCACTATAGTACAGATATAGGCACATCCGGCATCCATGGATGAAGGTCCCACAAAATCTATTTGCCATATCCGTACTGGCAACTTGCCTCGAGCAATGTGTCCTCTTACAGTATGTGGTAAACATCTTTTGTTAAAATTACTTTTACCCATTCTAACCTGATGGGCACCCCTTGTCTTTTTGCCCATTGATAAGAGGCTTTTTCTCAGAGATGGGTACATTTTTGCTGCTCCCACTTAGCCTAACCCAAATGACTTTCACTTCCAGGGTCAACGGCATCCGCAGCCAAAATCTTCGCTTGTTGTTCGGCAATTGAATTATACATTCGATCCAGGGTATCAGAAGCACAATGAGCATCAACATGAAAAACCGTTACAGTTACTGCGTTGTACAGTAGCCCAAATATCTTGCCATAGTTCATTTTTACTGGCCACACTGGGTTATTCCACTCTGTAATGGTAGGTATCAACACTCCAGCATCCAATAGATCCTGAATAGTATCTCCTGTTTCTTTGTCGTCTTAGTCGTCCCCAGGGAATTTGGAGTTTCATGCTAATTACTTTGGTGGAGAGGGGAATGTCTACCGGTGGCATTTTAACCTTTACTACTACTACTGGTCTAGCTGTAATTTAGGGTTTTACTCCAAATTGATATTTGCCATCTGGTAGTTGTAAAGTCATTCCCTTGAGTATATCCCAATTGTATATTCAGGAATGGGAACTATCATTACATTGTACTCTTGTGTAAGTACATTTCCCACTTTTCATTTTATCTTGGCTTGCATGGCCTCAATTTGTTTTCCTCCCAATCCCGTGATAATTACTCTCTGCCCCTTATATTGTTTTGGGTTTCCATAAAATAACCCCTTCCCGCACCTTGGCGTAAATGCACGTCCAGGTGAGCAGTAACTTCGCGCACCTGGGCGTGCAGTTAAGTCTGCGCTTTAACAGTTAACCGCCGCGCGGTGCTACACCGCAGCGGCGGTTAACTGTGCAGGGCGTCTGCCCTGCTCTCCCTGTTGCCGTTCAGCGGCCTGTCGCCGCTGAAATCGGCAATTAACCCCTTCGATGGGGTGGTCGATTGCGATCACCACATCGAAGAGGTTTACAGTGGATCGGCAGCCCCCCACATGCATTTGCGGGGGCTGGCGATCCTTATCATGGCAACCAGAGGCCAGACAATGACCTCCGGATTGCCATATACGGAAGCCTCGGAGGAGCAGCCTCTGGCCGGTCCTCCGATGCTTCCTGTCAGTGTGACAGTTACGTCACAATGACAGTTGGAATGCATT
The DNA here is from genome assembly GCF_050947455.1 of Rhinoderma darwinii. Classification (NCBI taxonomy): domain Eukaryota; kingdom Metazoa; phylum Chordata; class Amphibia; order Anura; family Rhinodermatidae; genus Rhinoderma; species Rhinoderma darwinii. The sequence continues at coordinate 121,006,967 of NC_134688.1, read as the reverse complement.
ACACCAGGTGTGTAGTGTAATGTGTTCCAGCAGCGATCAGAGCTGCCAGTCTAAGTGTCCCCTAGTGGGACAAGTAAAAAAAGTAAAAAAAAGATAATAAAAATGTTTTTAAAAAGTGTAAAAATAAAAGTTAGAAGTGACATAAACAAAGAATGCTTTTTTTCCTATAATAAGTCTTTTATTATAGGAAAAAAATTAACACGTTAAAAAAAGTACACATATTTGCTATCGCCGCGTTCGTAACGACCCCATCTATAAAACTGTAATATTATTTTTCCTGCACGGTGAACACTGCGAAAAACATAAACGAAAAACTGTGCCCGAATCACCATTTTTTGGTTACCAACCCTCCCAAAATATACAATAAAAAGTGATCAAAAAGTCGCATGTACGCCAAAATGGTACCAATACAAACTACATCCCGTCCCGCAAAAAACAAGCCTTTACACCGCTTTTTTGACTGAAAAATAAAAAAGTTATGGCTATCAGAATATGGTGACACAAAAAATTTATTTTATAAATAAGTGATTTTATTGCACAAACGCTGCAAAACATAAAAAAATTATATACATATGGTATCGCCGTAATCGTATCGACCCGCAGAATAAAGTAAAATGGTAATTTATAGCCCAGGGTGAAGGCAATAAAAAAACCGAATAAAAAACATTGTCAGAATTGATGGTTTTTGGTCACCTTGCTTGCCAAAAAATGGAATAAAACGTGAACAAAAAAATTTCTTGTACCAATGAAAACCTACAGATTGTCCCGCAACGAATAAACCCTCACACAGCTCCGGTGGTGAAAGAATAAAAAAGTTCTGGCTCTCAGAATATGGCGATGCAAAATGTGCAGAGTGTCCAAAAGCGGATAAGATCGGGCGCCATTTATCAGTGCGACATCGGCCACATATCTGCGGATTATTATTTATTTACTGCATTATTATACCCTCTTATCATGTACCCCGCACAGATAACATATGCCCCCACATTATAAACTGAAACACCAGTAAAACCCCAAACAGAACAACTACCAAGCAAAATCTGCGCCCCAAAAGCCAAATGGCGCTCCCTCCCTTCTGAGCCCTACAGCGTGCTTAAACACCAGTTTACGTCCACAGATATGGCATCGCCATACCCGGGAGAACCCGGTTAATATTTTATGAGGTATTTGTCTTCAGTGGCACAAACTGGGCATAACATATAGTGCACTAAAATGGCATATGAGTGGGAAATTGTAACTTTCACTCCGCACCATGTGCTGCGCATTAACCCCTTTGCGCACCACGACATAGCATGTTTTAGTGTGGGGGGTGATTTATGGAGCGTCTCACGTGAAAAATAAAGAATTTAAAACGGCAAAATCGCTGTTTTTTTGGTCACCTTGGCTCTACCTAAAAATTTAATAAAAAGTGCTCAAAAAGTTGTATGTACCAAAAAATGGTACCAATAAAAACGAACGCTCGTCCCTCAATAAATAAGCCCTCACACCGCTCTATTGACTGAAAAATAATAAAGTTGTGGCTCTTGGAACGCGGGGAGGAAAAAACTAAAAAGGAAAAGAAAAAAATGGATCAGTCCAGAAAGGGTTAATTACTTTCTCATGAAAAAACATTTATGACCACACGTGGGGCATAGCCGTACTCGGGAGAAATTGCTTTACAAATGTTGGGCAGCTTTTTCCCCCTTTATCCTTTGTGAAATTGAAAAAATGCAACATTTTAGTGGAAGAAATGTTGATATTCATTTTCACGGCCTAATTCTAATAAATCCTGCAAAAGACTTGTGGGGTCTAAATGCCCACTATATCCCTAGATAGATTCTTTAAGTGGTGTAATTTCCACTTTTGGGGGGTTTCCACTGTTTTGGCCTCTCAGGGGCTTTGCAAATGCGACATGGCACTCAAAAACCATTTCAGCTAAATTTGAGCTCCAAAAGCCAAATAGCGCTCCTTCCCTTCTAAGCCTTTCTGTGGGTCCAAACAGCAGTTTATTACCACATATGGCATATTTCCCTAATCGGGAGAAATTGTTTTACAAATGTTGGGGTGCTTTTTCTCCTTTATTCCTTGTAAAAATTAAAAATGGCTACCTTTTTTCAGAAAAAAAGTCGATTTTTACCTTTCCAGAATAATTCCAATGAATTCAGCAAAACAACCTTGGGGTCAAAATGCTAACTTTACCCCTAGAAAATTTCCTTGATGAGTGTAGTTTCCAAAATGGGGTCACTTTCCGGGGGTTTCCACTATTTTGTTCCCTCCAGTGCATTTCAAACGAAAACTATTCCAGCAAAATCAGAATTTCAAAATCCAAATGGTGCTCCTTCCCTTCTGAGTCCTGCTGTGGGTCCAAACAGCAGTTTATTACCACATATGGGGTATTGCTATAATCAGGAGAAATTGCTTTACATATGTTGGGGTGTTTTTTCTCTTATATTCCTTGAAATAATTACAAATTTCTACGTTTTTTCAGAAAAAAAGTAGATTTTCATCTTCACAAACTAATTCAAATAAATTTAGCAAAAAAACGGTGGATTCAAAATTCTAACTATACCCCTAGATAAATTCCCTGAGGGGTGTAGTTTCCAAAATGAGGTCACTTTTGGGGGTCTTTATTGTTTTGGCCCCACAAGACCTCTTCAAACCTGACATGCTACCTAAAATATATGCTAAAAAAAAAAAGGTGCTCCTTTGCTTCTGAGGCCTGTATTTCAGTAAATTAGCGCACTAGGGCCACATGTGGGGTATTTCTAAAAACTGCAGAATCTGGGCAATAAATAATAAGTTACATTTCTCGGGTAAAACCGTCTGTGGTATAGAAAAAATGTATTACAAATGAATTTTGTAAAAAAAAAAAATTAAATTTGTAACTTTGACCTCTACATTGCTTTAATTCCTTTGAAACGCCTAAAGGGTTAAAACACTTTCTGAATGCTGTTTCGAATACTTTGAGGGGTGTAGTTTTCAAAATGGGGTGATTTATGGGGACTTTCTAATATATAAGGCCCTCAAAGCCACTTCAGAACTGAACTGGTCCTTGTAAAATTCGCCTTTTGAAATTTTCTTGAAAATATGAGAAATCGCTGCTAAAGTTCTAAGTCTTGTAACGTCCTAGAAAAATAAAAGAATGTTCAAAAAACTATGCCAAACTAAAGTAGACATATGGGGGATGTTAACTAGTAACTATTTTGTGTGGTATTACGATCTGTTTTACAAGCCGATACATGTAAATTTAGAAAAATGCTAATTTTTGCAAATTTTCTCCAAATCTTGGTGTTTTTTACAAATAAATATTGAATTTATCAACAAAATTTTTTCACTAACATAAAGTACAATATGTCACGAGAAAACAATCTCAGAATCTCTTGGATAGGTAAAAGCATTCCGCAGTTATTACCACATAAAGTGACACATGTCAGATTTGAAAAATCGGCTTCGTCCTGAAGGCCAAAACAGGCTCAGTCCTGAAGGGGTTAATGAAGCCTCTTTTCCTGTATCTACCAAAGCCTGCACGGTTTGTGTTTGTTTCTTTTTCTAATGAATTGTCAAATTTACATGTGGGCGGAGATCTCTTTTTCTTAGAGCTTGGCTTTGAAGTCAATCCTACTTCTCCCCTTTGTCATCAGAACAGTTTTGTTTATAATCAAGCATAACTGTTTGACCTCCCGATACAGATCCTCATACTCCGGAGAATAGGCAGGCAACACCCCCGTGGTGGGCCCTCCACCGGAGCTTGTCCCCCCTCCTCCTCTTTTGGAGCACTGGGTTGCGTCTGGGAGTTCAATTTTCTGGTGTATGATTGATTACCTGAAGACTGTTTTCCCTTATTATTCAACAATCTTTTCATATATATTTGCCACATTTCAGCGGTTCCTATACCATCTATTTTCTCTCTATGAAACCCATCTTTGAGTAAGGTGACAAACATATCCTTCCTGCTCACCCTCTTGGATATATTTTTGTTTACATCATCTCCTAATTTGGGTTAGGCTCTTCCCGCTGGACAGGACCCCACTCTCCCAAATCTCCCAATTGTCTAACTTGATCCTCTACTTCTGCAACGGTTTACCCTACAAGATTTACTAGTAGGATCATTATGACAGACTTGTATGCAGGCGGAGCACAGCGTATGATCCTGTTACGTACACTCAAGCTGAAAGCATTTTGCATCATTTCAGCAGCATGTCCCACATATATAGCTGTTTTCTCTGCCACAGTTTGATACGCATCACACTTATTAGCCAACAGTTTGTTCTGGCATTGTAACATTGTATATGCATTGTCAGCAGCCCACATTTTCTTTTCCATCTCATTCACACCGGTCAAAAGACTTTTATACTGTTCATATAACTTTCGGTATGCACACAACAAAACCCAGCCTCTACAGCCAACAGCCGATGATTCTTTCCCTTTTTCCACAATGACCTTCTGCATGCAATTGACAATGTCTATGGGATCCACCCCTTGTAGTATGGAGGACCAATTTTCACACAATCCTGCACAATAAGACCACTCAGTGGCCACAATTTTATCGGGAGCTTTCTCCGATCCTGGTATATTAGCTGATACAGTAGCAGAAACATTACTTTTCTTGAATAGAGACATTATTTAACCAGTTTACACCTTTTTCCGGATTACTGGACTTACTCCTTTAAATTCTGGCTTTTCTGAATTTTTGCTGTTTATCTCTCTGGGCTGTCCTGCCGACTCCGCCAAATTATGTTTTGCCAACTATTACAGAAGTTGGGTTCATATACCCTTTATGGAGAGACTCACACTTATAATAAATTAATTATAGTTTATTAAAGTGGCTCTGTCACCACATTATAAGTGCCCTATCTTCTACATAATGTGATCGGCGCTGTAATGTAGATTACAGCAGTTTTTTTATTTAGAAAAACAATACATTTTGACCAAGTTATGACCTATTTTAGATTTATGCTAATGACTTTCTAAATGCCCAACTGGGCGTGTTTTATCTTTTGACCAAGTGTGCATTGTAAAGAGACGTGTATGACGCTGATCAATCGGTGTCCTACACTTCTCTCCATTCATGTACTCAGCACATAGTGATCTTGCGAGATCACGATGTGATGTCACTTACTCACACATTAACGTTACTGAAGTGTCTTGAGAGTGAATAGATATTGCTTCCAGCCAGGACGCGATATCTATTCACCATCCCGACACTTCGGTAACGTTTGTGTGGGACTTAATGACAGCAAGTAATCTTGCGACTGCAGCTGGTTTTAAAGAACCTGCACCTCTGATAATGTGTGACTGCAGCTGTTAAGATAGATCCTTTACATGTTATACATGTCTGTATTGGGAGTGCCAGAAGATTTAACCCATTTCAGACATCCGCTTTACATATACGGCTCTGTCGGGAAGGAGTTCCCGCAAACTTCAGTACTATAACGTCGAAGCTAAGCCCGCACCATCAATGCTTTATATTACAGCTGAAACCCTGCTGTAACGGCCAGGACCGGAGCTAGTCTTCGATCCAGCCGATTCACGTCTCAGATGCTGCGCTCAATAGAGATCGCAGCATCGAAGGAGTTTTTAGTCACCGGCACCCCAGCGACGCAATCGCTGGGATGCCGATCGCAACTGGAGGCCTCTGGCGGGTCCTCATAGGCTTGCTGTCAGTGTATAAATGACAGCTCTAAAACCTTGCACTATGAATGTAGTACAGTGTATTAGAATAGCGATCAATATTACAGGCCTTCATGTCCCTTAGTAGGACAAAAAAAAAAAAAAAAAATATGTTTCAAGTTAAAAAACCCAAAATTGCCTTTTTTCTGATTTAAAGAGGCTCTGTCACCACATTATAAGTGTCCTATCTCCTACATAAGGAGATGGGCTCTGTAATTTAGGTGACAGTAATGCTTTTTATTTAAAAAAACCGATCTTTTTTCACAACGTTAGGAGCGATTTTGGTTTATGCTAATGAGCTTTCTTAATGCCCAAGTGGGCGTACTTTTACTTTCGACCAAGTGGGCGTTGTACAGAGGAGTGCATGACGCTGACCAATCAGCATCATGCACTCCTCTCCATTCATTTACACTGCACTAGCGATATAGTTATATCACTATGTGCAGCTACATACACAAACCCTAACATTACTACAGTGTCCTGATAATGAATACACATGACCATCCAGCCTGGACGTCATGTGTACTCAGAATCCTGACACTTCTGAATCTTTTTTTTGTGAGATTCCGGCAAGTGAAACCAAATCTCGCGAGATTACGGAGCTAAACGAGATTTGGTTTCACTTGCCGGAATCTCACAAAAAAGAGTCAGAAGTGTCAGGATTCTGAGTACACATGACGTCCAGGCTGGATGGTCATGTGTATTCATTATCAGGACACTGTAGTAATGTTAGGGTTTGTGTATGTAGCTGCACATAGTGATATAACTATATCGCTAGTGCAGTGTGCCCTTAAAGCCACTTCACAACTGAACTGTAACATAAAATATGTTTTGGAAATTTTCTTGATATTGTGAGAAATTGCTGCTAAAGCTGTAAGCCTTGTAATATCCTAGAAAAATAAATGGACTTTCAAAAAATGATGCCAACGTAAAGTAGACATACAGGAAATGTAAACTAGTAACTATTTTGTATGGTATTGCTATCTGTTTTACAAGCAGATGCATTTAAATTAAGAAAAATGCTAATTTTTGCAAATTTTCTATAAAGTTTGGTGTTTTCGCAAATAATTACTAAATTTATTGATCAAATTTTTCCTCCAGCATAAACTACAATATGTCACAAGAAAACAATCTCAGAATCGCTTGGATAGGTAAAAGCATTCCCAAGTTATTACCACATAAATTGACACGTCAGATTTGAAAAAAGGCCAAAACAGACTCAGTCCTGAAGGGGTTAATGAGCAAGCCAGATATTAAAATCTGTTATGGCTGACTTTATCAGACAATAAGGGCGGATTCAGACTAACGTGTTTTGCGTCCGTGCCGGCCGCGTGGTTTTCACGCGGCTCGCGTGGACCTATACAAGTTTATGGGGCTGTGCAGACAGTCCGTGAGTTTTGCACAGCGTTAGTCCACTGCGTAAAACTTGCGACCTGTTCTATGTTTCGGCGTTTTTCGCGCTTCACGCACCCATTGAAGTCCATGGGTGCGTGAAAATCACGCATGCCCCACGGAAGCGCTTCCGTGGGACAAACGTTATTTGCGCAATAACAGTAAAAGAATGAATGTAAACAGAAAAGCACCAGGTGCTTTTCTGTTTACAAACATCCAAACGGAGTGTCATAAAGATGGCGGCTGCCCGAAAAGCACGCAGCCGCACATCCATATGAACAGGGCACACGGTGCTGTCAAGTGCCTTTTGCGCAGGCAAAACGCTGCGGTTTTTGCTTGCGCAAAACGAAACACACACGCTTGTCTGAATCTGGCCTTACTTTGCAATAGTTTTACATATCCAAGTAATTCTGACATTTTTTCGTCACTTGTACTTTTATTTAGGTGGTAAAAGTTGACGGATGCGATTTGAGTAAAATAATTAAAAAGTACAAAAAGTGATTAAACTTTTTGAACTGCAATTTGTCATATGTACATACATACTGTATACGGTTTTTTTATTAAATATATTTTCCCATCTTAACTTTATTTTCGCAGCACTTTTGAAAAAAAACAAAAAACCTTTTTGAACAATTTGGAAGACTTACAAATGTAATAATTTATACGTTTTGAAGTACACTTTGTTTTCCTGCACCAAGCCGAGTTTTCAGAGGTTCATAGGTTGTCAAAATGATAGAAACCCCCATAAATGACCATATTTTGAAAACTACACCGCTTTGGTATTTATTAAGGGGTGCTGTAAGTATTTTGGCCCATACGTTTTTTTTTTTTTTTGTAAGAATTCATGCAACGCAGTGGTAAAAAATATAATTTAAATTTTTTCACAAATGTATAATTTCAAAGACAGATTTCCTTGTAAATTCAACATAAGAATGAAACACACCCCAAAATCTATCATCCTGTTTCTCCTGTGTTCAAAAATACCCCCATTGTGGCCCTATTGTGCTACCTGGACACACGGCAGGGCCCAAAAGGAAGGGAGCACCCGGTGGCTTTCAGGACGCATATTTAGCTTGAAAAATGTTTTAGGCCCCAACTGCCCCTTTGAACAGGCTTTGAGCTGCCGGAACGATAGAAACTCCCCATAAATGACCCCATTTAGAAAACTAGACCCCTTAAGGTATTTATCTAGGGGTGTAGTGAGTTATTTGACCCCACCGTTTTTTGCTAAATTTAATGCAAAGCAGGTGAAAAAAAATAAAAGTACACTTTTATCATAAAAGTATAATTTTAAAGATCGATTTCTTTGTAAAGCAAACATGAGAATGAACGTGTGGCTGGGCAAAAAAAGAGAGGGAGCACCTTTTGGCTTTCAGGGCACAATTTAATAAATTCTAGGCCCCATATCATGCATTTAGAGGCATTGATATAAACAAAAAACAAAAAACAACAACCAGAAATGACCCCATTTTAAAAACTAGACCCCCTAAAGGTATTCATTTAGTGGTGTATTGAGCATGCTGACCAAATTTGTTTTAACCCCTTCACGCACCAGGACGTACCGGTACGTCCTGGTGCAGGGGGAGATGTATGGAGCGCACTCACGTGCTGAGCGCGCTCCATATGGTTCTATACACTAGAGAAAAGAAGAGCATGAAAGCCACAAGTAAAAATAAATAGCTTTATTAAACACATAATTACATACATAGAAAACGTTAAAAAGGTAGAAAACAAGACAAGAGGACACTGTAAAAATTCCAGTGTGAACACGACTTAAAGACTCCCTGTGATATGCAAATGATGGTATAGGGTGATAAAGGAAATGGATATGAAGTATGGGTGGTGGATGTATACAGCACTAAGAACCATACCATGGTATACATACAGACAATGCATATAGATATATAAACATGAGTAAAGTGCTAATAGTAAGCAGGCAATGAGTCTGAGACCTAATGTAAAGGTATGAGTCAGATGCTAACAGTGAACATATTACAGGTCTAAGCCCTAAATGAGCCACTCCTCACTTCCATTCCTAGAAAAGACTTACCCATGTAAAAATATTTAGGGGAGTCAGACTGGCGTGAAGAAGAACCCCTACGCACGTTTCGCGGTATGCTTCCTCAAGGGGTGTATCGTGTCTAGGGAGGTGACCGCTTTAAATAGGGGGAGCCACAGGTGGATTGTGTGTTTCCTGATACGCAGAGATCACGGCGCACGTCTCATGCCGAGACCGGAAGTGAGGCATGCCCCACTTCCAGCGCCGGAGCGCACATCAAGGATCCCCGACGCGTACAGGGATCCCAGACATGCGCAGTGCGCTATAGGGGGCGGGAGCGGGGCCGGCCACACACCGGGATCACGCAGAAGAGGCGCGCACCTCATTGGATAGGAAACACAAGGGGAGGAAACGGGTACGCATCAATGTACCAGCATTGCGCTATATAGTGTGGTAAATGCCAATTGCCAGGACTAGCCCCATAGTTCAAAAGGGATATAAAGATGCAGTAAGCATATTGTGATGCATGGTGAATCATGTTTAAACGACCGTTACGTTAATAAGAAAAGAGTGTAGGTACTCGAACAGTGACTTATTAACCCCTAGGCGCACCAGGACGCAATTGTACGTCCCTGCTGCCAGTGTCTTAGCGCACAAGGATGTACAGTTGCTGAGTGGGTCCCGGTGCACACTGTCGGTGGCAGTGTGCACCAGGAACGGCAGGGACAGCTGTCCCCAACAGCTGACACTCCCCAGTCACCGGCATTGGACCCGTAAAAGCGGTCCAATGTCGGCGATCGATGTAATCGGTGGATCTGTACAGATCCACCGATTACATCATTTCTGCACATAAAGTATAAAAAAACGTTCCGGGACATGTAATAAGTCCCGAAACGGTTACTATAGAGACTCACCCTCCCTACCCGATGCCTCATGTCACCGGCAATGGACCAATAGCAGTGGCCATTGCCGGCGATTGCATTGATAGGTGGGTCTGAACAGACCCACCTATCATAGTGCATTCTCAGCCAGGGGCGGGTAAAACCTGCTCCCCTGACAACTAACACTCCCTAGTTACCGGCATTGGACCCGTAAAAGCGGTCCAATGTCGGCGATCGATGTAATCGGTGGATCTGTACAGATCCACTGATTACATCATTTCTGCACATAAAGTTTTCAAAACGGTTTCTGGACTTGAAATTAGTCCAGAAACAGTTACTATGGGAACCTCCCCCCACTGTCCCATGCCCCATGTGACCCCCCCCTCCTGTCCCATGCCCCATGTGACCAGCAGGGAACCAATAGAAGAGGTGATTGGTGAGTCTGTTCAGACCCACCAATCACAGTGCATTTTTCACCCAGGGTGGGTGAAAAATAACAGACACAGGCTCTGATCTCTTAGTAGGTGAAGAGAAGTTGGAGAGATCAGAGCCTGTGTCGTCTTGTGTGCCCCACACAAAGTGAAAAAAAGAATCAACCCCTAATTTCCCTGTTCCTAGTGTGTGACCCCACTCACCTCCCAGTGTATAAGGGAGATATTCTTTTTTTCATCCAATTTGTTAGCGTCAATCTGTAGCGTCAGGTTGGCAGTTAGTGTCAATCCGTCACTGTTAGGCCTCATGCACACGACCGTAAAAACTCCCGTTATTACGGGTCGTAATCACGACCCGTAATAACGGGCTCATAGACTTCTATTGGCGACGGGTGCCTTCCCGTTTTCTCACGGGAAGGTGCCCGTGCCGTTGAAAAAGATAGAACATGTCCTATTTCAGGCCGTAATAACGGCACGGACAGTCCATAGAAGTCTATGGAGCTCTCGTAATAACGGGTGGCTACATGTGTGCACCCGTCATTACGGCAGCGTTGCTAAGCGACGTCAGTAAATAGTCACTGTCCAGGGAGCTGAAAGAGTTAACTGATCGGCAGTAACTGTTTCAGCACCCTGGACAGTGACTACCGATCAGTATAAACCTGTAAAAAATAAAAATAAAAGACGTTCATACTTACCGACAACTTCCTGCTTCCTCCAGTCCGGTCTCCCGCCCGTTGCCTTGGTGACGCGTCCCTCTCGACATCCGGCCCGACGTCCTGGATGACGTTTCAGGCCATGTGACCGCTGCAGCCAATCACAGGTCAATCACAGGCTGCAGCGGTCACATGGACTGCCGCGTCATCCAGGGATGTCGGGCTGGATGTGAAGAGAGGGACGCGTCACCAAGACAACGGCCGGGTAAGTATGAATTTCTTTAACTTTTATTACAGAAAAGGCTGTCCCTTCTCTCTATCCTGCACTGATAGAGAGAAGGGGCTGCCGATTAGTGCAGTGCTATTTTGCCGCCAAAAACGTGCTCGTAAATACGGGTGGAATACGTGTGACACCGGACCCATATTTACGAGCACGGGTTCGTAAATACTGGTGCAAAACGGGTGGAATACGTGTGACACCGGACCCGTATTTACGCCAGTATTTACGGGTGGGAAAAAATACGGTCGTGTGCATGAGGCCTTAGTCGCGTCACTTGTCAGCGTCAATCCGTCACTGTTAGTTGCGTCACTTGTCAGTTAGTGTCAATCCGTCACTGTCCGTCTCGTCACTTGTCAGTCAGCATTTGTGTCAAGTGTTATAAAAAAAACAAAACCCAAAAAAAAATTATTCGTGTTTAGTGTTTTCTGTGAAAACCCCAAAAATCTAAAAAAAAAAACGGTGTTTTAGTGTTTAGTGTGAAAAAACAAACAAAAAAAATCTTTGTTATATAACGTAATGTTGTTACAGCTACGTGTGGATAAACTACATATACACGCACACACAAATTAATAAAATGGCTGCGAAGCGTTACACCACTGAAGAGGCGTATGCCATGATCGCATCCGATACGGACTCAGCGAGTGGTGAGGAACCAGAGTTCTTTCTCTCGTCGTCCTCCTCCTCTAGTGACAACGAGGAACCTCCTCGTAGTCGCAGGAGGGTTAGTGCCCAAGTTCTGCCTGACCTTGAAACTGCCGTTCTGCCTGACCCTGGTACTGCCAGCAGTGATTGGTCACCCCCAACCAATTACACACCCCAAATCCCAGAATTTACTGTTGCAGCAGGAATTAATGTGCAGACGGAAGGGCTGCCTGTAATTGAATATTTCAAATTGTTCTTTACCGACAATTTGATAGAACTTATGGTGGACCAAACAAACCTCTACGCCCACCAATTTATAGCCGAACACCCAAACTCATTTTATGCCCAGCCCAATCGTTGGGAACCAACTAAATGTGCAGAAATGCAAAAATATTGGGGGTTAGTTCTCAGCATGGGTCTCACTAAAAAGCCCAAAGTGAGATCTTACTGGTCTACGGACATTTTATATCATTGTCCATTGTACCGCAATACAATGACCAGACCCCGCTTTGAGGCCCTCCAAAAATTTCTGCACGTCAGTGACAACTCCCCATGCCCCCCCCAGGATGACCCCAATTCCGACAGACTTTTTAAAATTAGGCCCCTCCTAAACTTTTTTTCCCAAAAGTTTTTCTGAAATCTACACCCCCGACAAAGAGATTTCAGTTGATGAATCCCTGGTGCACTTTAAGGGTAGGCTGAAGTTTCGCCAATATTTGCCCAATAAGCGCGCCAGGTACGGGATCAAGATCTACAAGCTGTGTGAGTCTGAGACCGGATACACATATGCTTTCCGGATCTATGAGGGGAAGGACAGGACAATACAGCCCCCAAATTGTCCCCCCGTCCTGTCCACAACAGGGAAGGTAGTGTGGGACCTCCTACACCCACTGTTAGATCAGGGGTACAACTTGTACTTAGACAACTGGTACACAAGTGTACCCCTGTTCAAATGTCTAAAAGACAAAAAAACAGTGGCATGTGGGACGGTCCGAAAAAACCAGTGGCACCTTCCCAAGACCCTCATCAACCAATCCCTTCAAATTGGAGAAAGCAGGGCATTGCTGCAGGATGGGATCCTGTGTTTGAAATACCGGGATAAAAAAGATGTATGCATGCTGACATCTATGCATGATGCCAGGTGCACCCCTGTCCCCACACGTGGATTCACAACCTCCACAATGAAGCCTGTGTGCATTCAGGCATATAATAAATTCATGGGGGGTGTTGACCTGAATGACCAGGTGTTAAAACCGTACAGTGGCATGCGGAAAAGCAAAATTTGGTACAAAAAATTGTCTGTGTACCTTGTACAGATGGCACTGTACAATTTATTTCTAATTTTCCGGAAAGCTGGCCACCCGGGTACCTACTTGGAGTACCAAGAAAAAATTATTACATTTCTGCTGCTTCAAGTAGTTCTTGCCGTATCGTTCCTGGGCAGCACTTTCCAAGTGAAGTGCCTGCAACTCCAAAAAAACGGCGGGCACAAAAAAGGTGCCGTGTCTGTGCAAAATCCACTAGGTGCTCATTTGCTTCTGAGGCCGGTGCTTCAGTCTGTTAGCACACTAGGGCCACATGTGGGATATTTCTAAAAACTGCAGAATATGGGCAATAAATATTGAGATGCGTTTCTCTGGTAAAACCTTCTGTTTTACAGAAAAAAATGTATTACAAATGAATTTCAGCCCAAAAAAATGAAATTCTAAAATTTCACCTCTACATTGATTTAATTCCTGTGAAACGCCTAAAGGGTTAAGAGACTTTGAGAATGCTGTTTTGAATACTTTGAGGGGTACAGTTTTTAAAATGGGGGGATTTATGGTGACTTTCTAATATATAAGGCCCTCAAAGCCACTTCAGAACTGAACTGGTCCCTGAAAAAATAGCCTTTTGTAATTTTCTTGAAAATGTGAGAAATTGCTGCTAAAGTTCTAATCGTTGTAACGTCCTAAAAAATTAAAAGTATGTTCAAAAAATGATGCAAACATAAAGTAGACATATGGGTGATGTTAACTAGTAACTATTTTGTGTGGTATTACTGTCTGTTTTACAAGCAGATACACTTAAATTTAAAAAATGCTATTTTTTGCAAATTTTCTCCGAATTTTGGTGTTTTTCACAAATAAATATTAAATGTGTCGACCAAATTTTTTCACTATCATAAAGTACAATATGTCACGAGAAAACAATCTCAGAATCTCTTGGATAGGTAAAAGCATTCCCGAGTTATTACCACATAAAGTGACACATGTCAGATTTGAAAAAATGGGCCGTGCCACAAGGCCAAAACATGCTGCGTCCTAAAGGGGTTAAAAGAAGTAGTATAAACTACAGTGTGTATAAAGAATGATAAAGTAATATCCCAGAACAGGATTATATACGAGGGGGAAAGAATTCTCCCATAAAAAGGTTATAATAACGAGTGTGGGAAAAAAAGTGCACTGATATTGAAACCATATAGTGAGAATATATAGAAAATCTGATTTAAATAATAATATATACTTCCTATCGAAAAGGGACGGAGAAGCCCACAGACTCTAGTAAAAAGTAATAACAGAATTACTGACAAAACTAGCAGAAGGATATCAATACAAATAATTGATCCATATGGGTACATAGTATAGGTGAATCCACAGATAACGCATGCATCCACTCCGTCCGTTCTCCAAGGAGGGTCCAGCTCAAGGTATCAGGATCATATCAAAAAGTTGTCAGTAAGGATAATACATCAAGTACCCGATAATGTGATAAAAGACACAAGATTAAAATACAGATTAAAAGCATATGGTGATAGGGATTTTAGAGAAACGGGGCGAAATTTAGTTGTTCTAATTAAGGCCACCAGGCATCATGGATCCCAATTTAACGATCCACATACATTCTTTTTGGGCCAAAACCTTCCTCAAGTTACCCCCTCTGATGCTACAATGTATACGGTAAATTCCACGGATCATAAGGGAGTTTGGATTACAGTTATGGTGTTGTTTAACCCCTTAATGACCAGCCTATTTTGGACCTTAATGACCAAGCTATTTTTTACGTTTTTCAATCGTCGCATTCCAAGAGCTATAACCTTTTTATTTTTGCGTCGACATAGCTGTATAAGGTCTTGTTTTTTGCGGGACAAGTTGTATTTTTTAATAGCACCATTTTTAGGTACATATTATTTATTGATTAACTTTTATTAACTTTTTTTTGGGGGGGAATAGAAAAAAATCAAATTTCGCCACTCTTTTTTGCATCCTAAATCGACGCCGTTTACCGTGTGGTATAAATAACACTAACTTTATTCAGCGGGTTGTTACGATTGCAACGATACCAAATTTGTATAGTTTTTGTATGTTTTACTACTTTTACACAGTAAAAACACTTTTTTTTTCAAAATTATTTGTTTTTTTTGTCTCCATATTTGAAGAGCCGTAACGTTTTTATTTTTTCGCCGATGCGGTTGTATGAGGGGTTTTTTTTTTTTGCGGGACGACTTGTAGTTTTTATTGGTACCATTTTGGAGTAGATGCGACTTTTTGATCACTTTTTATCACATTTTTTTAAAGTCAGTATTCACAGCAATTTTTCCATAGTTTTTTATAATTTTTTTTACGGCGTTCACCGTGCGGGTTAAATAATGTAATAGATTTATAGTCTGGGTCGTTACGGACGCGGCGATAACAAATATGTGTAACTTTTTAACTTTTATTTTGTTTTTTTAATAGTAAAGCATTTTGTAAGGGGAAAAGCTGGGTTTTTCATTTTTTTTCACATTTTTTTTAAAATTAACTTTATTAAACTTTTTTTTCACTTTTTTACTAGTCCCATTAGGGGACTATAATATGCGATTCTGCGATCTCTATTATAATACACTGCAATACTATTGTATTGCAGTATATTACTGCCTGTCCGTTTAACACGGACAGGCATCTGCTAGGTCATGCCTGCGGCATGATCTAGCAGGCATTCACTCCAGGCAGACCTGGGGGCCTTTATTAGGCCCCCGGCTGCCATTAGAGACAGACACTCGGCGATCGTATCGCCGGGTGTCGGTGGGAGAGAGAGGGAGCTCCCTCCCTCTCTCCAAAACCACTCAGATGCGGTGCTCGCTATTGAGCACCGCATCTGAGGGGTTAAACGTGTGAGATCGATACTAATATCGATCTCACACGGCAGAGCAGGGACGCTCCCAGCCCTCAGCTGCCTCTAGCAGCTGAGAGCAGGGAGATTTGACAGCTCCCTGCTCTGTTTACTTATTCCGATGCCGCGACGTAAAAAGTCTATGGCATCGGAATAAGGCCCGTTAGTGACCGACGTAGAAACACGATGGGCCGGTCACTAACGGGTTAAAGTGTCTAGGCAGTGTTTTGAGTTGTCTATAATCACTAATCGCTTTTGCTCCAGAGATATCGCGTACATGTTCTCTAGTACGTATCCTCAACTGCCTGCATGTCAGACCAACATATATTTTAGGGCACCCACAGAGTGCATAATACACTACATGTGTGGTGCTGCAGGAGATATAATCTCTGATTTTAACCCTTTCACGACGCAGTCCTTTTTCAGCTTTTCATTTTCGTTTTTCCCTCCCCACCTTCCAAAGGCCATAACGCCTTTATTTTTCCGTCGATATTGTACTATGAGGGCTTGATTTTTGCGGGACAAGTTGTAGTTTTTCGTAGCACCATTTATTTTGCCGTATAATGTACTAGGAAAGAGGAAAAAAAATATTTGTGGGGTAGAAAATGAAAACAGCGATTCCGCCATAGTTTTTTGCGCGCCATTTTTACGGAATTCACTGTACAATTAAAACAACATGTTAATTTTATTCTATGGGTCAATACGATTACGCCGATACCAAATATGTGTAGTTTTTTCTATGTTTTACTACTTTTACAAGTAAATTTATTTTGTTTCGCCAAATTCCGAGAGCCGTAACTTCTTTAGTTTCCATCTATTAAGTTGTATAAGTGCTTATTTTTTTGCGAGATAAGCTGTCGTTTTTAATAATACCATTTAGGTGTAAATGTGACGGTTTGATCACTTTTTTTATTTCATTTTTTGTGGGAGATGAGGTGACCAAAAAATAGAGATTCTGGCGTTTACAGTTTTTTTTTTTTACGGCGTTCACCGCGCGGGTTAAATAATGATATATTGTGATAGTTCAGACTTTTACGGACGCGGCGATACCAATTATGTTTATTTATTTAATTTTTTACTATGCTCTAGGGGGAAAAGTTTTTTTTTTTTTAACTTTTAATTTTTTTAATTTTTTTTTTTACACAAAAAAAACAACTTTATTTAACTCATTTTTACATTTTTTTTTTATTAGTCCCCCTAGGGGACTTCAACCAGCGATCGTTAGATCGCTTGCACGATATACTGCAATACTAATGTATTGCAGTATATCGTGATTCTGACAGTCTCCTATGAAGCCCTGCCGGAGGCAGAGCTTCATAGGAGTACCAAGATGGCGGACCTGGGGGACTTCGTCAGACCCCCAGGCAGCCGTGTGAACCAACGGCTCCCCCAGTTCTCGCCGCGGGGGTGCCGTTGAGACGTTACAGGGGGTCGCCCCCCTGTTTTTAGTAATTTAAATGCCGCGATCTCTATTGAACGCAGCATTTAACGGGTTAAACAAGCGGGATCCCGCTCGTAACCCAGAAGTGTCAGCTGTAACACACAGCCGACGCACTCGCTCTATGGAGCGGACTCAGCCCGTGAGCCCGCTCCATATTCCCCCACCCGGCGTGCGCCATATATATATATACACGTCGGATGTCGGGAAGGGGTTAAAGGTTCATGTTCCATCTGCTGTTGTAAAATCATTGGCTCTACTGATATTGGAACATGCACGTACCACACGGATAACATCCAACTTTAGGTTCGCGTGAGCACATAATGGGTTAGCCACATAATGGCTTTTTGTCAAGAGATCTTTTATGTTTTTACTCCTTTTGGCCGTCATCATGGGTCTTGGGGGCAGACATTGCGCTAAGGTAGGTTCTGATCTTAGAATCGACCAATGCTGCCCAAGAATTGACCTCATTCTGTCCCATTGGTTGTTGTATGTTGTAATAAACCGAACATTGTTATCTGCAGATCGATGTACTTTAGATTGTAAAAGGTCAGAGCGTGGTGTTCTCCTTGCCCTGTTATAGCCTGATTTAATGAGGCGTGTGCTGTATCCTCTATCCATAAATCTGGATTTCAGTTCATCTGACTGTTGTTCAAACAGTCTATCAGTGGAGCAGATCCGCTTCATCCTAAGGAACTGCCCCACCAGGATGGCTTTGACAGTAGGACGTGTATGGAAAGATGTTACATGCAGCAGGGAATTTACTGACATCAGTCTGAAGAAATCCATTACAATCAGCAAAAAGTTCAGCGGCCCGGGCGCCATCCCCAAGAAAAACCTGCCTCTCCCAAAAGACAGAGAAACAGGTTTGCATAGGATGGCGCGCAGGCCGCCCCCATGGCAGTGCCCATGGTCTGAAGGTAGAAATGGTCTCTAAACACAAAGAAGTTGTGAGTCAGAATGTATTGGAGCAATTCCAAAATAAGATCACACATTTCACCGTCCCGGTTGCTGGTCCCCAGGAAGAAGCGGACCGCCTCTATTCCATCGCAGTGTCGTATACAAGTGTACAGAGACTCTACGTCTGCCGTGACCAGTTGCATGTCTGGCTCAATTTGAATGCCATCCAACCTACCCAGGACTTCCGTCGTGTCTTTAACGTATGAGGGTAACTCAGCGACCAAAGGTTTTAAATAAAAATCAACAAATTTACAAATAGGGTCACAGAGACCACCCATACCTGACACGATCGGACGTCCTGGGTGGTCCACAAGACTCTTATGCACCTTAGGCAGAAGGTAGAGCGTAGGGATCTTAGGCTTTTCAATTAGGAGTCCCTCATGTATTTTCTTTGGGATAAGCTCCTTATCCAAGGCTCTGTCAAGAATTTTAGTCAGTTCTAAGGAAAAAGCAGACAAAGGGCTGTGTGTTCGTTTGACATAGGTCTGTTTGTCACGCAATTGTCTTAGGGCTTCTTTTTCATATTTGGCCGTTGGCCAAACTACGATGTTCCCCCCCTTGTCTGCTGGTTTGATTACGACATCATCCAGCAGTTGCAAATCACTCAGCGCCTTCCTCTGACTGACAGTCAAATTATCACCACCTCTCGTAATGTACCGTTGTTTGAACTCATCCATGACAAGTCTGGTGAAGGTTTCTACTTGGGGGCACAGAGACAAGGGGGGAAACCTCGTGGATATGGGCAAGACAGATGTATGAAAAGAACCCGTTACCTCTGCT
This sequence comes from Rhinoderma darwinii, assembly GCF_050947455.1. NCBI lineage: Eukaryota > Metazoa > Chordata > Amphibia > Anura > Rhinodermatidae > Rhinoderma > Rhinoderma darwinii. The sequence goes on along the minus strand of NC_134688.1, from coordinate 120,987,731 downwards.
GTCTCATCACGCAAAAGTTTCTCAAGAGCCTGTAGGGCCTCTCTTTCCATCTCACTGGTAACAGTCAAAGTATCAGTGCTTCTACTATGTAGTTTTTTTAAAACCAGTTTGCGTGAAAATAGGTGGAGATCCTTTAACGCTGTAAAAAAATCAAAGGAGTTGGTGGGTGAGAAAGTCAGCCCCTTGCTAAGGACCTCACATTGGGCATGAGAGGATAGGTTGATTACCTCTAACTTATTAGTTGGGTTCTTATCCTGCTGATAGTTACGTATGTTCTTGTGCTTTGCATTTCTATCATAGTGCCGTCTTGAGCCAGAAGGTCCCTGATTAGTCCCAGTGGTATTGTTGGTGGTGTTATCCCTAACTCTACTCATGTCATCACCCGAGGTTCGGGATGAGATTGACGAGGATCTCGACTGGGAAACAGATCTTGATCTGGAACGACCACGCCTCATACGCCACCTATACACTTTATTTGATTGGTAGTCTTGTAAATCCCTTTGAAATTTCCCTGATTTTGTCGCATAGATATTTTTCTCCCACTTAGGATATTCCTTGTCTAGATCCTCTTGTATTTTACTGAGGATCTCATTCGAAAAATATTTTTTAAGGGCAGCTTGTATATCTTCTATCTCTTTTTCCAGTTCATTCAAAGTGTTAGAGTTTGACTGAACCAAAAGGTCCATAAAGCCCTTAGAGCATGTATCTGCCAGGCTCTCCCACTTCCGTTTGAACTCATTTTCTATGTCAAAAGAGGGGAACACTTGAACCCTCAGTCCTCTGGGAACAAGGCCACTAGAAATGTATTTAGTGAGAAAAGCCCATATGGTACCCATATGGTGCGGATGTCAGCTGTGTATCACAGCTGACACCCGGGACTAACAGCCAGGAATAGCGATCGTGCTGTTCCTGCCCGTTTAACCCCCTCAAATGCTGCGGTCAATCGCGACCGCAGCATCTGAGGCAATGAAAAGAGGGGGGCGGCCCCTTCCAACAGCTCGTCGCCCACCCCAGCAACGTGATCGGGGATGGCGATGGTTGTCATGGTAGCCGAGGGGCCTAATGAAGGCCCCCAGGTCTGCCTTCGATCTGCCTCTCTGTTTAGCCCTGCCTGTGGCAGGGCTTAACAGAAGCCTGTAAAAATGACTATATACAGCAATACATTATTATGGCAGTGTATTGTACCAGCGATCTAACAATCGCTGGTTCAAGTCCCCTAGGGGGACTAATAGAATGTGTAGAAAAAAAAAAAAATGAAAAAAAGTTTCCCATTTTTTCTCTAAAGTAATATAAAAACTAAAAAAGTAAACAAAATTGGTATCGCTGCGTCCGTACAAGTCTGAACTATTACAATATAGCATTATTTAATGCGCACGGTGAATGCTGTAAAAATATAAAACCTTTGAAACGCAAAAATTTTTAGGGTGAAATTTAGCTCTTACAATTTTTTTTCCCGAAAAAGTGATCAACCAAAAAATGGCACCGATATCTCATACAGCTCGTCCCACAAAAATAAAGCTCAATCCACAGAAAAATAAAGTTACGGCTGTCAAAATTGTTTTTTTAAAGAAGTAAAATATAAAAAAATCTATTTGGTGTCGCCATAATCTCATTGAGCCACAGAATAAAGTTAAGTTGTCATTTTTACTGCATGGTGTATTTTTTTTAGCTTTCCAGTACATTGTACTTTAAATTGTACCAACAGAAACTACAACTCCTCCCGCAAAAAAAAAGCCCTCACACCACTTTTATGATGGAAAAATAAAGTAGCTATGGCTCTTGGAAGGCGGCGAGTGATAAATGAAAATAAAAAATAAAAAAGTCTCAGACCTTAAGGGGTTAAAGCAGGAAATAATGGGTATTATTTAAGACACTATGGGTATATAATGTTTTCTTCAAATTCTTACTACCTTTCCACATGAAATAGAGGAGACGTGGTAAAAGGTTATTTTGTTAGAAATATGCCACATTAATAAATTTGTGCGGCGTACAGAAGAGAAGTGAAGCGTCTGTGCCATTGTGATGTCATTGTGGGCAGAATTCTGTTCTAATATAAAACCAGTCAAAGAGGAAAAAAATAAACTGTACTGGAGTGACTGGCAATATTTTCCAATAAAATGGAGTTAAATGTATCCAACTGTGGCAAACTGGAGTCTGTTCACTAGATAGAACACCTGCAGGGCTATCATGACCAGCTTTTTTTTTTTCTCCAGTGGCTGGTTGTACAACGTCTCTTTAACGCCATCAATCCCTATATGAGGGACAAAAGTGCCAAGTGACGCGTTACACCATAACAGGCTCCTGCTTGCCAGAGTAGAATCCGCTATGTGCACAAAACAACCAATCGGTTAAAGTATATATAGAGGGGCAGTGTCCAAAACCATCTATAGGAACAGTAAAGGATCACTAATCCCCAAAATGATGTCAGTATTTCCAGAAGAATTGCTGGGTGTACAACCATTAAAAACCCGAAAAGAAAACCTGCTACAAAGCCCATGGTGTATTGATAAGTAACCGCTCGATTATTAGAGATTCTACAAAGACAAAAACATTTTTATGCCCGTATTACCGTACAGAAATAGGAATGTAACAGCTGAATGTGGCAGGACATAGTCATAAGAAAAAGGAAATACATCTTCAATTTATTCTTGTAATCATTGGTAAAATGCGCGACTTCCACTAATTCAGGGATGGCATCGGCCACAAATGTTGTGTAAAATTAGTTTTACAGTCTGAAATAAATACACTTTACTAACTCCCCCCTTTACTACCCTCCCTCCCCTGGGAAGTTCAGAAACGAAACAAAAAATATGAATAAATGAAATTGACTCCTTAAAAAGAATCCCCCCCCATCCCACCCTTTTTGGTTTTCCCTAAATGATCTATAAAATTAATAATTAGAATTTAGTGTGATGGGTCTCAAAACAGGGGAAGTTGCACAGGCCTGGATTTGAAGGGCACATGGGGCAGTAAAACCGGGTATCCCTCCTTCCATGTTTACTGCAAACCCGGCATCTCTTTTGGGGGTAGTTGTTCTCAGTGGCACGGACGGGGTGAAGGAAGTGGTGCTCAGTGAGCCTTTTGACATCCTCTGACTCGAAGGATTCTCCAGGTGCGGGGGAGTCAAACAGGGGCTGCTCAATAATTTTTTCCTGGTACTGCAGGAAACTGAGTGTTCCTTGTGTCTTGTATAGCACATAGCTGTTATATGTAGCCATCTGGATGAGGTAGATCACTATCTTTTTATACTAAGCCCTAGTTTTACGTTTGACTAGGTAAGTTTGTAGGACCTGGTCAGATAAATCGACTCCCCCACCCTTAATTATAGTCGACTATATAGCCCGGTTTCTTTTAATCCGTGGTAGCTCCCCTTTCTCTTACTGTCACTGTGGTGTCCACGTGTATGGTGGTGAGCACCTCCTTTTTGTCACTCCACTTGACAGCAAGCAACTGATCACTTGCAAATGAGAGTGACGCACCCCTCTCTAAATGCCTGGACGCCATCTGTTGAGGGAAGCCGGTTTTATTTTTATGTATCGTCCCGCAGGCCCCTGTACTTGCAGAATGGAGGGACTTATACAGGGGGACACTAGTGTAATAATTGTCTGTGTACACATGGTACCCTTTCTGTAGGAATGGCACCATGAGTTCCCAGACGATTTTCCCACTATTGCCAACATCCTCTGCGCAGCCTGGGGGATTAAGGTGTGACAGTCCCTGCCCTCATAAATGAAAAAGCCACAGGTGTAGACCATTATGCTCTCGCACGCCATATCGGGCTCTTTTGGAGGAGATGTATTGGTGAAAGTATAGACGGCCCTTGAAGCTCATAAGACTCTTCTACTTTTAGTTTTTGGCCTGGGGTATATAACTTTAAAAATGACTCCAATAGGAGGGAGATGAGGGGTCTCAATTTCTTGAGGCGATCATAGCCTGGGTCTCTTCTTGGGGGAATTTGAGAATTATCCGAGAAGTGCATGAAACGCATTATTGTTTCATAGCGTGTTCGGGCCATGACAGCTGCAAAAACAGGGGTGCTGTGGATAGCGCTGGCAGTCCAGTAGGATCGGATGGAAGTTTTTTTTTTTTTACTAACCCCATATTTAGGGTAATTGCCACATTTTTCTTTATCTCCGAGATCGTTATGGAGATCCATCCTCTGGCATAGGATTTTCGGTCACCACCTGCCTTCCATATATATATTTTTATGCTGGACAACTCGTTCCGATACCTGATCACCTATGAACAAATTAAAAAAATTATAGTGAGTCAAATTTGCGCCATCCGTTTTGATGCCTGGAGTGGCTATAAACGGCGAAATTTGGTGGGAGAACGAAAATGCAGGATCCCACATTGCGGGAGGGACTGCATTACTAGGCCCTGCTCCTGGCCCAGCTGTGTTCACCACCATAGGGCTGGGGGGCCCAATAGCAGAAAGAGAACTTGTGTTGCTTTCTGAACTAAGTTCTGTGGCGCTATTTTATTCCAATGCAATGCTGTAAAATGGCAATTGCATCGGAATAAAGCCCATTCGTGGCCACCCTGAAAACACGAAGGCTTTATTCACACGAATGTGTCAGTTTTGCGCGTGCAAAAAACGCTGCGTTTTGCACGGGCAAAACTTCCGTGTGGCATGAGTATTTGGTGCGTGCCTGCGTGATTTCCGCATGATTTTCACGCACGTATCACGGACGTAATACACGTTAGTGTGAATAAGGCCTTATGGGTGGTCACTAACGGGTTAACCCTTTCCCGCTGTAGCCATTTTTGGGATTTTCACTTTGGTTTTTTTCCTCCCCACCTTCCAAAAGCCGTAACGTTCTTATTTTTCCATCAACATTGCCGTATGGGGCTTTTTTTTTTGCGGGACGCGTTGTAGATTTTTACTGCATCATTTATTGTACCGTATAATGTAGTGGAACACTGGGGGAAAAAAATTTATGGGGTGGAATAGGAAAAAACAGCGATTTCACAATACTTTGGTGGGGGTTTTGTTTTTACGGTGTTCACCGTGTGGTAAAAACGACAAATTTAACTTTATTCTGTGGGTCAATACGACTACGGTGATACCAAATTTTTTTTTTTTTTATGTTTTACTACCTTTACAAGGAAAAATCTGATTGTTGAAAAAAAATATTTTCGTTTTGTCGCCAAATTCTTCGAGCCATAATTTTTTTCTTATTTTTCCGTCGAGTGCTCTGAGGGCTTATTTTTCGGTGGGCGAACTGTATTTTCTATTGTGGGTACGTACATGAGACTTTTTGATCTCTTTATTCCATTTTTTTGTGGGAGATGAAGTGACCAAAAAAACTGCGATTCTGACGGTTTTTATTTGTTATGGCGTTCACCGTGTGGACTAAATAATTATATATTTTAATTGTTCAGACTTTTATGGATGCGTCTATTCCAGTTATGTTCATTTTTAAGAATTTTTACATAGTGCTTGAGGGGAAATAGGAAAAGGGTGTTTTTTTAACTTCCACATAGTTTTTTTTTCCCCATTTATTTAACCCCTTCACGACATTTGCCGTATGGATAAGTCATGGAAAGCTAGTGCTTCCTACATTTTGCCGTATCCATATGACAAATGGTGGACACCAGTTGCAACATCGCCGGATGTCAGCCGTGTATTACAGCCGCTGCATTTAAGTTGTTTGCAACTCATCGGAACCCCAGCAATGACATTTCCGGGGTTCCGGTGGCTGCAATGGCAACCGGAGGCCTAATACTGGCCTCCCAATATGCCTAGCGAGGATGCCGTTCAGGACCCGCCCGACATCCACCTGTAACGGCAGGAACCGGAGGTAGCTCCGATTCCTGCCATTAATCCCTTAGATGAAGCGATCTCAAGCATCTTAGAGGTTGCTAGCAGATCGGCAGCCCTGCCATGCAATAAGGGCTGTAGACTGCTGCTATGGCAAGAGAAGACCTACCAATGACCTCCTGCTCTGCAATTATGGAAGCCGATTAGGCCCCGCCGGGAGGTGAAGCCTAATCGGCTTGTTAGTGAATGACAGATTTTTTTTTCTAATACATTGCACTACCTATGTAGTGCAATGTATTAGATCTGTCAGACAGTTGGGCCTTCAAGTCCCCTAGTGGGACTTGAAAAAAAAGTGTAAATAAAAAAAGTTTTAAAACATAAAATAAGTTTCAAGTCATAAAATAAAACACAATTGCCCTTTTTCCCTTATCAAGTCCTTTATTATTGAAGAAAATAAATAAACCATACATATTTGATATCGCCGCGTCCTTAACAGCCTGAACTATAAAAATATTTGTTTTTTTTTCCACGCGGTGAATGGCGTAAAAAACCCGTAAAAAACGATACCAGAATTTCTGTTCTTTGGTCACTTTGCCCTACAAATATTGGAATAAAAAGTGATCAAAAAGTCGCATGTATCCAAAAATGAAACTATAGCTCATCTCGCAACTAACAAGCCCTCATACAGCTCAGTCGTCGAAAAAATTAAAACGTTATGGTTCTCAAGACGTGGTGACAGAAAAAATACATTCTTTTTACAAAAGTAATTTTATTGTGCAAAAAGTTGTAAAACATAAAACAGTGCTATAAATTGGGTATCGCCGGAATCCTACTGACCCGCAGAGCCGCAGAGTAAAGTTAACATGTAGTTTATAACGCATGGTGAACGCTGTATAAAAAAACTTAAAAAATTATGCCAGAATTGCCGTTTTTTGGTCACTTTGCCTCCCAAAAAAATAGGATAAAAAGTGATCAAAAAGTCGCATGTACCCCAGAATGTTACCAATAATAACTACAGCTCGTCCTGCAAAAAAACAGCCCTCATACCACTACGTCTATGAAAAAATAAAATGAGTTAAGGCTTCCGTAAGTCAGGAAATAAAAAATATGCACTTGTGCCAAGAGGCGAAATTATCAAGGCCCTAAAATTAGGGAATCAGGAAGGGGAGGACTCAAACATATCTGCTGGAAGCGAGGGTGCCCGTATTATACCAGGACAACGCTTCCCGGCAAAATTCCCCAAACTGCAAAGGTGCGGAGTTTGGACCAAAAGGGGGATAAGGAAGGACATTTATCAGTGCGACACTGGCCTGTGCAGAAAGGATTGCTTCACAGCGTAACGCACATCTATGGATTATTTTACCCCATTATTATACCACCTGACTATGCCCCTGATGTACTCTGCCCAGCTTACATATGCCCCCACATTATAAACGTAAACCCCAGCAATACTCAACAAAACTACTACCAAGCAAAATCCACGTTCCAAATGGCGCTCCCTCCCTTCTGAACCCTACAGCGTGCCCAAACAGCTGTTTACTTCCACCACTATACCCTCTCCCTTTTAAAAAATTTTGGGATGTGTGTCTCCAGTGGTATAAGCTGGGCACGACATATTTGCCACTGAAATGTCAATTCTAGGGAAAAATTTAAATTTTTACATTGCACCATCCACAGCGCAATCATTTATCTAAAAGTCCTGTCGGGTGAAAATGCTCACTACACCCCTTAATAAATGCCTTGAGGGGTGTAGTTTCTAAAATGGGGTCACTTCTCAGGGGTTTCTTTTATTTCACATCAGAGCCTCTGCAACTGTGAACCAATACTTTGTAAATCGCCAAATTAGGCCTCAATTTAGCATGGTACTCTTTAACTCCTGAGCCCTGTCGCTAGTCTAGGCAAAAGATTAGGGCCCCATGTAGGGTGATTATAAAACCGGGAAACACAGCATAATAATTAGAGAACGGTCTTGCTTTGGTGGCACAAGCTGGTTACCACATATTGGCATATCTATGGAAAAAAAATCCATTTTCACTCTGCAACATCGAGTACCATTAATTTCTGCAAATCAACTGTGGGGTTAACAATTTCATGTCAACACTCACTACACCACTAGGTGAATACCTTGAGGGGTGTAGTTTCCAAAAAGGGGTCACTTCTGGTGGGTTTCCACTGTTTTGGTCCCACAGGCGCTTTGCAAATGGGACATAGCTCCCAGAAACCAATCCAGCAAAATCTGCACTCCAAATGCCGCTCCTTCCCTTCTGAGCCCTGCCTTGTGCCCAAACAGCAGTTTATGACCACATGTGGGGTATTTCCGTACTCGGGAGAAATTGCTTTACAAATGTTGGGTGCCTTTTTTCCCTTTCATTTGTTGAGCAAATGAAAATTTTTGAGCTAAAACTACGTCTTATTGAAGAAAAGAGATTTGTTTTTATTTTCACGGCCCAATTCTAATAAATTATACGAAACACCTGTGGGGTCGAAATGCTCACTACACCCCTAAATGGAGTCACTTTTTGGGTGTTTTCATTGTTTTGTCCCCTCAGGGGCTTTGCAAATACGACATGGCTTCCAGAAACCAATCCAGCAAAATCTGCACTCCAAAAGCCAAATGGCGCTCTTTCCCTGCTAAGCCCTGCCGTGTGTCCAAACAGCCATTTATGACCACATGTGGGCTATTGTTTTACTTGGGAGGCATTGCTTTACAAATTTTGCAGTGCTTTTTCCCCTTTAGTCCTTGTGGAAATGAAATAAAATTAGCTAAACCTACATTTTCTTTGAAAAAATATAGATTTTAATTTTTACGGCATACTTCCAATTTCTGCAATAAACCTGTGGGGTCAAAATGCTCACTATACCCCTAGATAATTTCCTTGAGGGGTTTAGTTTCGCAAATGGGGTCACTTTTGGGGGATTTCCACTGTTTTGGCACCGCAAGAGACCTTCAAACCTGACATGGTGCCTAAAATATATTCTAATAAAAAGAAGGCCCAAAAATCCACTAGGTGCTCCTTTGCTTCTGAGGCCTGTGCTTCAGTCCATCAGCACACTAGGACCACATGTGGGGTATTTCCTAAATCTGCAGAACCTGGGCAATAAATAAAGAGTTGCGTTTTTCTGGTAAAACCTTCTGTTACAAAAGTTCTAAGCCTTGTAACGTCCTGAGCCCGTTCCATATTCTACCACCCAACGTGCGCTTTATATATAAACTTCTGAAAATTTACTATTAAGGGCATACTGGTTTGTAATAAAAATGCTGGCTGGAACAATCTGAAGTGTAGTTTGTAATCCAGACAAATCTGGTGGTTAATACTTTTGCAAGTCACTGTATAGTATTTACACAATTTAGGGCCTGTTCATATCACTGTTGCCCTTCCGTTGAGTGGTTCCGTCGGGTTAACCCCTCAAGCAGAAAAGCAAACTGAAAACTAACCCGACAAACCTCAGACTGAACCCCTCGGCGGAAACTAACGCTGATGTGAACACACGCTCAGATTTTTATATATTTGACACACTAACATTCAGTTTTGTTTCTCTTTTATGAAGTACTTTAAATATTTTTTTTAATACTAGGGATGAAATTGACGACCAAGATTTTGCTGCATTATGCGAGGAACTAAAAGTATCTCCCTCTGTACGATTGCGGGCCTGGCACACTTACAAAAATATGTTCTCTTCAGACTGGACTTTGGTAAGTGTCAAATAATTTAGCGTTCACGTATTTTGGTTCTGGATTCATTGTGAGAAACACAAACTTCTTTCCTCACTTTATTTGTATATTTATTTTTTGATAATTTCCAAACAGAGCAGAAAGCTAGACTAAAATAAAGCTCATGTTGCATTTTACGATACATAATATGACACAAAATGCTGTTTATTGTCTGTGTTTTTTTTTTGTCTTTTTAATTTAATTGCACGAAAATCGCATCCAAATTTCGACAAAACCTGCATGTCTGAATACAGCCTCATGTACAATGCTCCATATTACAATGTTCCATAATACGTGCTCATGATTACGTGGGCCCATACTGACTCTGTGTATTACTGGGAGGGACATTCCCATAGAAGAAAATCTGAAACTAGGACATCTTACAAACTGAATAAGAGAGGGTCTGAAAATGAATGAGGCCTGTAACTTTAACTTAAAGGGTCTTCCGATGAGAGAGTTTTATGACAAATCCACAGGATAGGTCATAAATGTCAGATAGATGCGGTTCCCACCCCTTGGACCCGCACCTATCTTTAGAATGGGACCCCGTTCTAGCTTTTTGTGCTCTCGCTGCCTACCGGCTTCTTCCTGGTTATATGGTCCGGAGTTACGAAAACACGCTGAGCTATGCTGTTTCCGTAACTCCCATAGTAGTGAATAGCAATTACGGAAGCAGCGTAGCATGCGAGCTATGCTGTTTCTGTTACTACCATTCAGCTCTATGGGACTTAAGGAAACGACGTAGCTCAGCGAGCTGCGCTGTTTTCGTAACTCCCGACCATATAACCTTTTTCAGGGTCGGAATTCACCTCCTTCAGCCACAACACAGAGCGTCTGAACAGGGTTTAGTGGTCCCCGTTCTGGAGATAGGTGCGGGTCCCGTCGGTGGGACATGCATCTATCTGACATTTATGACATATCCTGTGGATATGTCATAAATGTCTCTCATGGGAAAACCACTTTAAGGTATTCACTAACAAATGTAACAAAAAAAATGTCATTGTCAAAAGTGTCCATAGCCTTTAACCCCTACGTTCTCAGTGACATACTATTCCGTCATGCTGACTGCACCGTTCGCGCTCAGTGACGGAATAGTACGTCACTGGGAAAATGCATCGCCATTTTCCGCCGGCGCATTCATGAGCTGTGGCAGCTGCTGTTTTGGACAGCAGGCTATCACAGCACAATACGCCGGGACCTGTCGCTACGGTCCCGCCTCCTCGATCGCCGCTATTTGTCAGTAGGTGACTAACTGTCCAATAGCGGTGATCGGTCTCTTTTTTTTTTTTTTCTTTATCAAAGATTTTTCTTTTGAAAATATACAAAACATAACAGCATACAAATAGGACCACCAAACCGGACGTCCCCCCGGGCAGGCCTCAGAGACAACAGACTGTGACAAGATTGTACCCTCAGGTGTAAGAGTCTTAGCCAAGAAACCACCGTCCTGTCTCTCCCAACAGAGGAATGTGTCCACACCCACCGCCGGAGGGAAGGAAGGATCATCAAAAAGAGGAGTTAGAGGACCTGGACGGTGAACAATGTCCATCGTAGCAATGATCCGCTCCCAGACTACAAGAAACTGACGTGTGAGGGAAGGCAGAGAAGATGAAGGTCGCTGAAGAGCAGACAACCAAGGCAGAGACGACAGTGCTAGGGGAGACATAGCCTTCTCAATGCGCACCCATTGCTTACCCGCACCTAAGTGGAACCAGTCTACGAATCGCATGAGGACCGCAGCTTGGTGGTAGCGTTTAAAATCCGGCAATCCTGCCCCCCCCCTCCACTTTCGGCCAACTAAGGACAGCAAAACGAACACGAGGCTTAGAGGAGCCCCAAACAAATTTAGTTATGGCCCTATGCAATGTTTGGAAGAAGCTCGTTGGAATTATGATAGGGACGGTTTGGAATATGTATAGGAATTTGGGCAGAATGTCAATTTTAACCGCGTTAATGCGCCCAAACCACGATATGCGGTTCCCACCATATGACATTAAATCCTTCAAGGTGCGCTGCAGAATGGGTGTGTAATTCAAAGCGAACAAATCCGACTGTTGTGTGGGAATATGCACCCCCAAATATTTTAGAGATTTAGATTGCCATTTGAACGGGAAAACACGAGCGAGATGGGAGGCTAGAGCAGTATCGAGAGATATATTCAATGCCTCCGATTTAGAATAGTTGACTTTAAAATTACTCAAATGACCAAATCGCTCAAATTCCCCGGTCAAAGATGGCAAGGAAACCATGGGAGTCGTAATGTACACAAGGAGATCATCGGCATACAATGCTAGTTTGTGATGTTTCGTGCCAACACAGACGCCATTAACATTAGGGTTGTTCCGCAGTGCCACGGCCAGGTGTTCCATGACCAAAACATAGAGTAAAGGTGAGAGTGGGCACCCCTGTCTCGTGCCATTAGTAATAGACAAAGAGTCAGATAACAAACCATTAACTCGAACCCGGGCCGTAGGCCCATGATATAATGCCATAATCCTATCCCCCATAGTGGCGCCAAGGCCAACCTGTGTCAGGACACTGCGGAGAAACACCCAATGTACCCTGACAAAAGCTTTTTCAGCATCGACCGAGAGTAAACACATCGGTATCTTTTGGGATTGGCAGTATGATGTTAAAAGGAGGGTCTTGTTAGTGTTGTCCCGCGCTTCCCTACCACGCACAAACCCCACCTGGTCATCTGTGACCAGATCGTGTAAGAAAGGCGAGAGTCGAGAGGCCAGCAACTTCGCAAAAATCTTAACGTCTACATTTATCAATGATATTGGTCGGAAATTTGCGCACGACGTCGGATCCTTGCCCGGTTTTGGTAAAAGGGTAATATGAGCCTCAAGGGACTGAGGTGCAAAGGGACACGAGGAAGACACAGAATTAAAAACTTTCGTCAAGAACGGAGCCAATTGATCCTTAAATGTCTTGTAGAATTTATTATTAAACCCATCGGGTCCCGGACTTTTGCCCAAGGGGGAGTCTCCAATAGCGTGCTCCACTTCCGTTTCCAAAAAATCTTCCTCAAGTACAAAGGCCTCCCCGTCCCCCAATGACGGCAACGCAGTGTCGTGCACATACCGGTCTATTTTATCCCGCAACGCATCCGCCTGCATATCCTGAAAATGGCCTTTAAGATTATATAATGCCGAGTAATACTGTCTGAAGCAATCAGTGATGCCCACCGGATCATGAACCTCACCGCCCGAGGGAGAAGTAATTTTAGGGATATACGACGCCTGGGTGCGAGGATGTAGTATCCGTGCCAGAGACCTGCCACATTTGTCTGCAAATTCGTACGAATGTTTTCGCATCCGGTCCCTGAATCAAGCGTGTGACTGGTCTATCAGAGAACGCAAGGATTCTCTCGCTGTAGTAAGTTCCGCAAATATCTGTGAGGAAAGCACACGCTTATGACGGGATTCAAGGTCCCGTATCTGAGCAAGGAGCCGCGCAATCGCTACCCCTTTTTCCCGCTTCAAACGAGCCCCATGTTGGATCAGGACTCCCCTTACTACACACTTTAGCGCCTCCCACTGTAATGGTAATGGGGTGGTGTCATGTGTATGTACCTCAAAAAAAACGGTTAGCGAGTCCTTAAGGGCTGACACACACACTGAGTCACGCAATAAATTATCGTTAAGTTTCCAAGATTGGAAATTGGGTACCGAACTAGGAAACGTGAGTGTCAGAAATACCGGTGCATGATCCGACCAAACCATAGGGCCCACCTCAGAGGTAGGATGCCAGGTAAGCAAATGGTGGCTAATAAGAAAGGCGTCCAGCCTACTGTACATATTGTGTAGCGGGGAGAAGTAAGTATATTCTCTTACCTGAGGATGCAGAATCCTCCACACGTCAATCAATTGCATGGAATGCATCACAGTTTTCAAGGTTCCCAAGTGGGACTTCGGAACCGCAGACCTGCCCGAGGAGGTGTCAAGCCTGGAATCGAACGTCAGGTTAAAATCACCGCCCACAATCAAAACTCCCTCCATGAACTCCTCCAATTTCCGCAAGTACCCGCAGCACACTCGCGCCTGATCCTGATTGGGGAGGTACACATTAGCCAAGGTGAACAGCTTATTCCGAATGGACAGTTTAAGAAACACCCGACCACCCGGGTCAACCAGGATGTCTACCAGTTTATGAGAGAGTGACTTGTGAATACATATACTAGCGCCCTTGGACTTGGATTCCGGGTTGGCACTGTGGAACCAGACTGGATAATAACGATTTGTAAACTGTGGAGTGTGGCCACCTGAAAATGAGTCTCCTGTAAAAACAGGATATTTACACGCTGTTTGTGCATGTTGTACAATACCTGCGAGCGTTTTTCCGGGACATTAAGCCCTCTAGCATTAAAGGTACAGACTTTCAACTGTGCCATCTCCAACGCACGTAGGTCTAGCAAGTCAAGAAATGTGCTACCACAATGAAGAGAAGGACAAGACAGACAAGGAAGGGAGACACGACAACAAGGACAAACAAGCGGGTGAAACAAGCACCCACTCCTTGATCTAATCAAGGAGAAACAATCCAATATACACCGGATATAACCAGTGAGACCCTAAGTGGAGAAGTGTCAGGACAAGGTCTAGCCCGCACCCCCCAAAGCAGCAATTTTTATATAGCAAATAACGATATAACAGAAGAGAAAGGAAAACCAAGGCACTTAGTGTGATACCCAAAAATAATTAAATAAGAATATACATTGTTAGTAGGGCCCTAGAGAAACCCCAGCAGAGAACACCCCTGAATACATTCATTGTCAGCATAAATGTACACACAGGTTAGCAATAAAGAAAAATAATAAAAATAAACATTCACGATTGTGGCGTATTGACAGCAATCAACAGACAACATTAGCCACCAGGTCTCCAACAGCAATCACCTAAAACATAATGCAGACCCACACAGCAATGACCACATGAAGCTCCGAATATAATTGCCTCAGCTGATGAACACAATAACCATTGTAATTAGGCTCCGACAGCAGGCTGCAATTAGGAGACATTAAAAGGGCATCACATCGGCTCCGCATGACGACCATCATGACGCCTCATAGGAGAAGCAGGAGAACGACCTCGCCTGCGTGATCGTGGACGCGGCGGCGGGATGGGAACATAAGGCCAATCAGGGAGAGAGACTCTAGGCAAACGGAGAGCAGCGCAGAAATCCGGAATATCCCCCGGGTCACGAACACTCAGCAGTTCCCCCGTCCCTGCGAACCTGCAACTGAAAGGGGTGACCCCAGGAATAGGAGATCTCATGTTCTCTCAAGACATCCAGCAAAGGACGTAGCACTCGGCGCTTGTCCAGAGTCATCCTGGACAAATCAGACAGCAGCTGGATCTTGACTCCCTGTAATAAAATCTCGCCTTTATCCCGTGCCTTCCTCATAATCTGCTCCTTAAGAGAAAAGAAATGGACACGGCATAGCACATCTCTAGGCCTATCAGGATCCGGGTTACGCGGGCCTAGAGTCCTGTGAGCTCTATCCATCTCCAGAGGATCAGCAGCAGGGCGCCCGAGTAATGAATTAAACAGAGACTGTAGAGCAGGAATGAGTTGACCCGGAGAGATATCTTCAGGGATGCCCCGAAGCCGAATATTATTACGGCGATTCCGATTCTCATGATCCTCAGCAAGGTTAAATAATGCGTGAATCTGATGAGAGTGTTGATCCAATCGGTTGGCATGAGAAACTTGTTGCTGTGTAATATTGGAAACATCGCTTTCCATCCGCTGTACTTGATCGGACAATTGAGATAAATTGGTAGTAAGAGATTGTATCTCTGATTTATACGTCGTCTCAAGACGGTTTACATAACGTTCCATGTCCTGTTTAGTGGGCAATGCTGATAACTGTCGTCTCAGGCCCTGTAAATCATCCCCTAGGACAGCAGAACCACCTACATGAGAGGAGGGATAAACAGCCATATCTCTGGGAGAGGTAGAAGTCGACATTGCAGGCCCCAGCACATGAGGGGAGGATAAGGGAGAAACCCGGCCGCCATGACAGGCACCACGTGGCGAGCAGTCCCGCGCAGGCAGCGCCATCTCAGCCCCAGAAGAGCACGGCTCAATCCCATCCAGCAGGGAGAGAAACTGCCCCTGAGAGCCCGATATCGAGGGGAAGGTACTAGCGGTACCTGATGCAGCAGCGCCGGCCGCAGATGATAGCCCCTCTGGAAGCGAAGTCCCGGCGCCATCTCGCCTCCCCGCCAGCGGCGCCATCTTAGATGATGTTCCAGCTGCAGCGTCAGTCAGAAATCTCTGGATGGAGCCGGCTGAAGACATCTGCCGTGTACAGTAAGGAGTCCCCGTGGAGGCCTGACCATCAGGGTGATAAAATGATGCTTATTAATGTGCTTATGATCGGGTTAGGGAAGTGCAGGAATGGAGCTCTCAAGCAGCACGTCTGGTCAGCGCCATGTCCAAGCCACACCCCCCCGGTGATCGGTCTCTTCACTTCCTCTTCCTGACGTCACATCCTGCTGCAACCGCCCTGAACGCCTCTGTTGGAGATAGCGAGTCGTTCAGAGCGGTTGTGAGAAGAGAGAGAGAGAAGAGCAAAGTCGGAATAAAGTGCAAAAAAGTAAAAAAAAAAAAAAAACAACTTTTTTCTGCTTCCCACCTCCTCCATCCACCACCCACTCCTGTACCCTACCACCTTGTGTTCCCCCCACGTTTTTGGTCAGTGATCTCCTATCACTGACCACTTCTAAGGCCTCATTCACACGACAGGGTCCGAGTGTTGGCCGGGAAAATCGGCCGTTTTTGGCCGATTTTTCCCGGCCGGTTTGCTTCCGTTCCGGGCCGTGTTGCCATTTTTACCGGCCGATTTGGACCCGATTTGCATCAGTTTTTTTCCCTGTCAGTTTTAAAATCGGATGAATTTCATTTAAATTTGTTGCCACACACAGCCCTTTGTAGATGATGCCACACAGCCCCCTGTAGGCGATGCCACCCTGCCCCCTGCAGACGATGCCACACAGCCCCCTGTAGGCGATGCCACCCTGCCCCCTGTAGGCGATGCCACCCTGCCCCCTGCAGGCGATGCCACCCTGCCCTCTGTAGGCGATGCCACCCTGCCCCCTGTAGGCGATGCCACCCAGCCCCCTGTAGGCGATGCCAACCAGCCCCCTGTAGGCGATGCCACACAGCCCCCTGTAGGCGATGCCACACAGCCCCCTGTAGGCGATGCCACACAGCCCCCTGTAGGCGATGCCACACAGCCCCCTGTAGGCGATGCCACACAGCCCCCTGTAGGCGATGCCACACAGCCCCCTGTAGGCGATGCCACCCAGCCCCCTGTAGGCGATGCCACCCAGCCCTCTGTAGTTGATGCCACCCAGCCCCCTGTAGGCGATGCCACCCAGCCCCCTGTAGGCGATGCCACCCAGCCCCCTGTAGGCGATGCCACCCAGCCCCCTGTAGGCGATGCCATCCATCCCCCCCCCCTTCCAGGAAAAGTCACTGACTTCAATGTCCATATATGGACAGTGTAGTCACTGACTTCTCCTGGAGAGGAATTCCCTGCCACAGGTCGGGGATTCCGCTGCAGAAGTGAGTCACATCGCTGTGTCCATATATGGACAGTGTAGTCACTCACTTCTCCTGTAGCGGAATCCCCGGCCATAGAGTCGGGGATTCCGCTGCAGAAGTGAGTGACATCGCTGTGTCCATATATGGACAGTGTAGTCACGCACTTCTCCTGTAGCGGAATCCCCGGCCATAGAGTCACTATACTCCTAGAAAAATTCCTTGAGGGGTGTAGTTTCCAGAATGGGGTCACTTTTGGGGGGTTTCCCACTGTTTTGACACCACAAGACCTCTTCAAACCTGACATGGTGCCTAAAATATAATCCAATAAATAAGGCTCCAAAATCCACTAGGTGCACCTTTGCTTCTGCGGCCGGTGCATCAGTCCATTACCACATTAGGGCCACATGTGGGATATTTCTAAAAACTGCAGAGCTGGGTAATAAATATTCAGCTGCGTTTCTCTGGTAAAAACTCCTCTTTACAACACCCACTTGGTCAAAAGTTAAAAAAACGCCCAGTTGGGCATTAAGAAAGTAATCACTATGTGCTGTCACTTACTCTCATATTAACGTTACTGAAGTGTCCTGACAGTGAATAGACATCGCTTCCAGCCAGGACGTGATGTCTATTCAGAATCCTGACACTTCGGTAAAGTTTGTGTGAGATTTACAGCACAGGAAGCGTAATCTCGTTTTAAATGACAGTTTACAGCATTAATGTAAATAACTCTGTGGTTTTATTTTTCATTATAGCTCCTCCTGGACAGATGTACATTGGTTAAAATGTCTGCTTCATTCCTGTGTTTATCTGATTATTTTTTTAGCCAAATTTTTATTTTTCAAAAGTATTAAACGTCCTGTACATACGCATACAGTTTATCACCAATTGCCTGTGTTTGTGCTTCAGCTGTATTTGCATTGCGGCTGAAAACTGCATTACAAAAGAGGGATGTGTATGGGCACCCTTTGGTGTGCAAAGAACACTTAATGTCCATGCTGCTATTCTTCTACCGATACTTGATTTAATATGTTATGTTTTATTCTAATTTATATTGAGTCTACTTTTATACTGTTCCTATTTTGTTTTTTGTTTTATTGAGACTGTTGAATTCCATTACGTTTTAAATAAAATATGATTGTTTGGCCACTAAGTGGCGCTGTATTGTTTATAGAGGAGTTGGTTGCTAATAATTTTAGCTAAGCAGAGATGCAATCGCAAAGAGATTTCTAACAAATGCTTGCTGATAATATATATATAATTTTATTGTGCAGATGAACCCAGACTAAATTCTATATAAAAGTATACTTTTCAGAGGATAATAATGTCTGTCCCTTGTTAATCATGATATTCTGAGCATACATCAGTACATCTTGTTCTTTATCTAGAATTCTATTGTACTAAAGCAAAGAAGATATGTACTGGTGGTATCGTTTTCAAGACAAAATCTATGTGCTTATTCTTAAATAGCAGTTTACCAAATTCATCAGATTCAGCTTTGAAGGTTTTTTTTTTTTTTTTTTGGGCTCATTGTTCAAAAATTGGAAATATGTTCTAACAAAGCTAATTTGTGCTCTTGTTAGCGGGAAACTATAAAGAAGATTGAAGCTTTGGGACTTTGTCTGTTCATTGCCTCTGTCAACTCTGATGACATGACATTCACGTTTTCTGAACTTCTACAGGCTTTAGGAATAAGGTAAACTTTGATTTTCTTGCTGCAATTGTCAGTTTTTTTTTTTATTACTGGGGTATATATAACTTACGAGAGTGAAATAAACCAAAAAGGTAGTAAGGACACTGAGTTTGCAGAGTACGTTGGACCTATACATCAAGAGTATTTCTAGACGTATACCTTGGTATCCTATGACGTACGTCACTAAAAAGGAATATGTGCTCATCATATGACTGGGGTAGGTTTGCATCTACCGGAGCTAAGCAATGAAGGTTCCTATTAATTGACAGCAAGCAGAGATCATGAAAGCTGTGAGGAAAGAGAGTATATTGTAAACTTTTTATTATACAACAAAAATAACTTTTATTTGCTGAAATCGGATTGCCTTTTACTTCCAAGAAATTTTATTAAAGTTTTGTAATGAGAAAAGGAACAAGTACAAGCAAATGCTATATGCATTAAATTAGTACATAATAACAAGGGGGAAAAAAAAGAGCATTGTATGATACAAAAAGGAACCATAAACCGAGTCAGAGTCTGGGTCAATAGCTGATGTTGGCAAGTTACAACATTAAAGAGGCTCTGTCACCAGATTTTGCAACCCCTATCTGCTATTGCATGTGATCGGCGCTGCAATGTAGATTACAGTAACGTTTTTATTTTAAAAAAACGAGCATTTTTGGCCAAGTTATGACCATTTTTGTAGTTATGCAAATGAGGCTTGCAAAAGTCCAAGTGGGTGTGTTTAAAAGTAAAAGTCCAAGTGGGCGTGTATTATGTGCGTACATCGGGGCGTTTTTAATACTTTCACTAGCTGGGCGCTCTGATGAGAAGTAACATTCTCTTCTCTTCAGAACGCCCAGCTTGTGACAGTGCAGATCTGTGACGTCACTCACAGGTCCTGCATCGTGACGGCCACATCGGCAGCAGAGGCTACAGTTGATTCTGCAGCAGCATCAGCGTTTGCAGGTAAGTCGATCTTACCTGCAAACGCTGATGCTGCTGCAGAATCAACTGTAGCCTCTGCTGCCGATGTGGCCGTCACGATGCAGGACCTGTGAGTGACGTCACAGATCTGCACTGTCACAAGCTGGGCGTTCTGAAGAGAAGAGGATGTTACTTCTCTTCACAGCGCCCAGCTAGTAAAAGTATTAAAAACGCCCCGATGTACGCACCTAATACACACCCACTTGGACTTTTACTTTTAAACACACCCACTTGGACTTTTGCAAGCCTCATTTGCATAATTACAAAAATGGTCATAACTTGGCCAAAAATGCTCGTTTTTTAAAAATAAAAACGTTACTGTAATCTACATTGCAGCGCCTATCTGCTGCAATAGCAGATAGGGGTTGCAAAATCTGGTGACAGAGCCTCTTTAAGCAATGGGAGAGAAGAAACAATGTATGAGAGTGGGGGTCAGGTGGTTAGGACGCAGAGGGGGGAGGGTATCCATGGCAAGGATTGGATAGAGATGGCCGTTATCTCCGGAATATCGAGGTACACCCAAAGAGGCATATTTGGAGTTGTATGTAGTTTGGTGAAGGGTGCTATCATCGGATTACCTTTTAAAGAGAACCTGTCACTTTGAAAAACCTCTTAAAATTAGAGCATTGGTATGATGTCCTAATATAGATCTACTAGTGTGAGATTTATGGCATCTGCAGCCCCCTAAATGATCAAATATGAAGGGTTGAAAGCACTTCCATGTCCAATAGTGTGACACGATTCTTTTCAGAGCTGCTCACTCGTTGAGAAGGATCATCAGATACATCATGTGACTTCACAAAACTTTTCAGCCCCACTGTTTGGCATTTAGGGGGGCTGTTTGGTGGGCATAATTGTATCCACTAGTGTAACCCTATTAGGGTATCATACGAATGTCCTTAGTTTAATAACTCATAGTGACAAGTTCTATTTAAACTCTTTCCCTGGTACCTACCCAGTGGCCTACCTCAAACCCAATGACATAACTTGAGAAGGAAATCTTCAATGCAACAGGCTTAATTGCCTAATTAGCAGAATAGCGGTATAGTGCTGTCAGTGGATCCACTGTTGGCCTGCTAAATGAAGGAACTGGTACGAAGTTTGGAACAGATTTTCTAATAGACATAGAGTCTAAAGATGGTTTTATTGCATTATTTTATGTGAAAGATTATTAAATATTAATAATAAGATAATACTTAGCACAAAATTAAAACTCTTCATCTATACTAGGGTTGCACGATGCATCAAAATATCGATACTATTTCAATGCCCTGCACCTTCAAACGGCTCAATACCGTTAATTCATGTATTTCGATACTAAGCTGTGTGGCCGAGCGGGCTTGCGGCTGTGTAATACAGCTGTTGCCCACTTCTGACAAGTGTGCTCAATCGGTTAGCATGATGTGATGCGGTGGCACTGCACTAATGAGCGGTGGCACTGAAGACAGAGAACATGGCGGACACACTGCAAAACAGCCCCATTTTCTGTCTTCAGGGCTGCAACACCGCTCATTAGTTTAGCGTCAGCCACATCACCTCATGCTGACTGCGCGCGCACACTCGTCAGGAGCGGGGCAATGTCTGTATTATACAGCTACAGCCCCTGCTCCTTACGGCGGAGATCAGAGAATGATGCGATTAAAGCTGACCACAGCATTCAAGGGGAAAATGAGAACGGTGATACCTTGTATTGCTTTGCAGGGAATGCCTGTGACACGATCGAGGGACAATACCATATATGGGCAGACAGCCCAGGGTCCATTGAAGGACCCCAGGGCTGTCTGACCATATTTCCTGTTTTTACGGCATACCTAGGTATGCCCTAACAACTGCCTGTGTACCATCAGTATATAGATATATGCCAGTACATAAAGCTTAAAAATAAAATAGTAAAAAAATAAAGTAATGTTAAAAAAAGTCACAAGTTTTTTACAAAAAACATTAAAATAAAAGTCTCTACACAAAATATACACACATTCAGTATCGTTGCGACCGTAATAAGATGCATAACAAATTTAGAGCGTCAATTATGTGTACGCTGTAAAAAACAAAAAAAAAAACCCTGCTTTCTTTCACTTATTAATGTGAGGCACGGGGTGTTATGAATTTAGTACCTCCATGTGCCTCACATTAATAGTAATTAACCCCATTAAAATTGATGGGGTTAATTACTATTAATGTGCGGCACGTGAAGGTTCAAAATTCATCACACCCCGTGCCTCACATCAGAAAACGGAAGAACTTTTTTTTTTTATTTATAATTATTGTTGGCAAAGTATTGTTTTAGTGTCGAGAATCGCAATACTACACAAAGTATTGATGTGCAAATTCTGATTGTGACAACCCTAATTTATACTTTGAAAAATTTGTTTCCTAAAATATAGTCCACACAATTTTCAGTCTCAGTGGTCCTCTGTTTCTAAAATATATTGCACTATTCCGTTAATTCTGCATCAAATAATCCAGAAAGTCTGATAATCTGGGAATTGTTTTCAACACAAATTTGCATTATAAAGTGTAATTTCTTAAAACCAGAAACCTAAGACTGTGCAGAGATATCCAATTAGGAAAATTGAAGAGTAACTGTCATTTCATAAAACGTTTGACATGTCAGAAGTTTTGATCGGTAGGGGTTCGGGTGCTGTGACCTCAACCGATTACTGAAACGAAGGGGCAAGAGTTCTCAGCCGAGCGCAGTACCCCTTCGTCTGTACAGTGCTATAACTTTGGCTCTTTTCGTTTCTCACTCTGCTCCTGCTCCATAGACTAGCTGTGAAAAGACAACCCCCCCCCCGCCACTTCCTGCAGTGTCTCTAATATGTCCTGTAACTAATCTGCTCTATTTATGTTCAATTACAAATTAATTTTAACCATTGCAATTTTGACAAATTTCAATTCTTGCAGTCATTACCCTATTTTACATCTTTTGTTTTACCAGTGTCAGCAAATGTTTTGTGCTTTTGAATCAAATTGATATCAACGTGGATAATCTGAGCACCAAAGTTGATAATGCAGTCTCAAAGCTTAAGAAAAAATATGAAACAACTTGCCACTTGTACCAAAAATTTCAGAGGTAAATGCTAGCTTTCTGTTTTGTTGTAAGAATTGGTGGAAAAGAAAATAGACAAACCATTAGGCTTAAAGAGGCTCTGTCCCCACATTATAAGTGGCCTATATTGTACATGATGTGATCGGCGCTGTAATGTAGATTACAGCAGTGTTTTTTATTTAGAAAAACGATCATTTTTGACGGAGTTATGACCTATTTTAGCTTTATTCTAATGAGCTTCTCAATGGACAACTGGGCGTGTTTTACTATATGACCAAGTGGGTGTTGTACAGAGGAGTGTATGACGCTGACCAATCAGTGACCAATCAGCGTCATACACTTCTCTCCATTCATTTACACAGCACTAGCGATCTAGCCATATCGCTATGTGCCGCCACATAAACACACTATAACGCTACTCATGTGTCATGACAATGAATATACATTACCTTCAGCCAGGACGGGATGTGTATTCATTCTCCTGACCACTTCTGTAGCGTCTCTGTGATGTACAGCACAGCAGGCGTAGTCTCGCGAGATTACGCTGTAAACTGTCATTCACAGCGAGATCTCGCTGTGCTGTGCTGTAAATCACAGACGCTACAGAAGTGGTCAGGAGAATGAATACACATCACGTCCTGGCTGGAGGTAATGTATATTCATTGTCATGACACATGAGTAGCATTATAGTGTGTGTATGTGGCTGCCCATAGCGATGTAGCTATATGCTGTGTAAATGAATGGGGAGAAGTGTATGACGCTGATCGGTCACTGATTGGTCAGCGTCATACACTCCTCTGTACAACGCCCACTTGGTCATATAGTAAAACACGCCCAGTTGTCCATTAAGAAACTCATTAGAATAAAGCTGAAATAGGTCATAACTCCATCAAAAATGATCGCTTTTCTAAATAAAAAACACTGCTGTAATCTACATTACAGCGCCGATCACATCATGTACAATATAGGGCACTTATAATGTGGTGACAGAGCCTCTTTAAAGGGGTTTCTTAAAGAGGCTCTGTCACCAGATTTTGCAGCCCCTATCTGCTATTGCAGCACATAGGCGCTGCAATGTAGATAAGAGTAACGTTTTTATTTTTAAAAAACGAGCATTTTTGGCCAAGTTATGACCATTTTCGTATTTATGCAAATGAGGCTTGCAAAAGTACAACTGGGCGTGTTGAAAAGTAAAAGTACAACTGGGCGTGTATTATGTGCGTACATCGGGGCGTGTTTACTAGCTGGGCGTTCTGATGAGAAGTATCATCCACTTCTCTTCAGAACGCCCAGCTTCTGGCAGTGCAGATCTGTGACGTCACTCACAGGTCCTGCATCGTGTCGGCACCAGAGGCTACAGTTGATTCTGCAGCAGCATCAGCATTTGCAGGTAAGTAGCTACATCGACTTACCTGCAAACGCCGATGCTGCTGCAGAATCATCTGTAGCCTCTGGTGCCAATGTGTCCTCGCTCGTCTGACACGATGCAGGACCTGTGAGTGACGACACAGCGTGATCTCTGGAGAACACGCTGTGTCTGCACTGCCAGAAGCTGGGCGTTCTGAAGAGAAGTGGATGATACTTCTATACACAACGCCCAGCTAGTAAAAGTAGTAAACACGCCCCGATGTACGCACATAATACACGCCCAGTTGTACTTTTACTTTTCAACACGCCCAGTTGTACTTTTGCAAGCCTCATTTGCATAAATACGAAAATGGTCATAACTTGGCCAAAAATGCTAGTTTTTTAAAAATAAAAACGTTACTGTAATCTACATTGCAGCGCCGATCTGCTGCAATAGCAGATAGGGGTTGCAAAATCTGGTGACAGAGCCTCTTTAAAATTAAATCTTCTTTTTTGTATTATTAAAACTCATACAATTTTCCTCTATACTTTCTGTATTAATTTCTCACGATTTTCAAGATCTCTACTTGATGTTATTCCATAAGGTACATTCATTTTTTATTTCTAGTCAATAAAATTCTGTCCTTGGTCATGTGATGGTCACAGGTTAATGGTTCATTACAGTTATCAGGGCGGTGTCTTCTAACGATCCCGGCGCCTGCGTTACCATCACATGACCATGGACAGAATTGTATCCACTGGAAGTAAACAATTAATATTCCTACTGAATAACAACAAGCAGAGATCTTGAAAACTGTGGAATTAATACAGAAAGTTTATTGGAAAATTGTATCAGTTTTCATTCTACAAAAAATATCATTCATTCGCTGAAACTGAACAACCCCTTTAACATAGCAACCAAAATGTATTCACACTGAGATTTTTTGGGGGAAATGTTATTTGTGGGAAAATAGCAAAATGGGGTTTTACGTTCTCACTTTTTTTAAGCTGGCACAGGAAAAAAGAGATCCTCCTGAAAGACCTACAAAAACCTGTGTTTTATTTATTTATCTTCTTATTTTTCACCTTTTGGCTGGGTTCACACAGAGTTTTTTGCAGGAGGAAAATCTGCCTCAAAATTCAATTAGGAATTTTGAGGCAGATTTTCCTCTGCCTGCATGCCGTTTTTCCATGGCGTTTTTTGCCCGCGGCCATTGTGCGCCGCGGGCATAAAACACAGCGAAATACGCTTTCTCTGCCTCCCATTGATGTCAATGGGAGGTCAGAGGTGTAAACGCCCGAAAATAGGGCATGTCCCAACTTTTTCCCGCGAGCCGATTTTTCAGCTTGCAGGAAAAAAACGCCTCCGCCTCCCATTACAATCAATGGGAGGCATTTTCGGCAGTTTTCTGGCGTGTTTTCCGACGTGGTTTCCGCGTCTTTCAAAAGTGTCTCAAAACTGTGTGAATTGGCCATTTGAGTTGTGACAGGACAGGACAGGACTTAAGATGAGGTAGATATTATGGGCAGCATCGCTAAGGTTTATATATAATATAATACCAATAGTGTCCTGGTTAAATAGCATTGTCTGCACATTATGGCGTCACTAAGCAGTTAATTACATGGGAAGGGCAGGGGTGTGTTTAATATCTTTACAAAATAGTTTGAGCATTCTGCCAACTGTATAAGATACTGGAGCATATTTTTCTATAAGGTCAAGTAAAATAAAATAAAATTGCACAATTGTACATAGAAAGCAAAATGTCCACTGTGATCTGTGCCATTCAGTTATAACATGATATTTAGGCAGACTTGTGAGATGCATCAGCCTTACAGTGGGTCACGTTTACAGTATGCCTAAATGAAAGCACAAAGTGCTTTATTCCCTAACATAGCGAATGCCTGCCTGATGGGGACTATTAGGCTTCGTTCACATCTGTGCTAGGGGTCCGTTCCGTCTGAGCTTTCCGTCGGAACGGAGCCCTGACAGACACAAACGGAAACCATAGGTTTCCATTTCCATCACCATTGATTTCAATGGTGACGGAGCCAATGATTTACGTTTGTCGCCGTTGTGCAAGGGTTCTTTCGTTTTGATGGAATCCATAGCGTAGTCGACTGTAACCGCTGTGTGAACTAGCACTTACAGTTCTTTTGGCTCTGTTCCAATACAGCACTATTTTTCTCATCAGACCAACATAGACCACACCAGTACCAATGTTCCCTCTAAGTCTTGGCAGCTCCTGAGCGGGGCAGTTAGGGAGCAGGGCAAGTCTCCATCAATGGTGGGCGATCTGTTGACTAAAAGTAATACCCCCAGTAAACGCTAATATATCATAATACATAAGAGAATAACAAAACTTATGTTAAATTAGTTTTAATAACTTTTTTTAAATACTATAATATTACAAGTCCAGTAGTAAAACAACAGTTATAAACACCAATTATAGGCATCAATTAGAGAATCCCTCATTACACCACTGCCCCTATATATAGCGCCACACAGAGCGCATGTAGATAGCGACGCACACACACACCCTGTAGATAGTGCCACCCCCTTGCAGATAGCCACACGCAGCCCCCCCTTGCAGATAGCCACACACAGCCCCCCCTCTATATAGCGCCCCCCATTCCCTTGTACTTAGTGCAAAGAGAGCATAGAGCGGTAGCCTACCGCTTCAACTCTCCGCTCTGACTGACACTACTCACCGTCAGGAGGAGGAGGTGGTCATGCGGCCATGCGGTGAAGATTGGGTCACTTTTGTCTGGGGTCAGTGACGGCACAGGACTGGACCAATTCAGTCACCTGACCTCATGTCATGTGACTGGATTGGTCCACTCCCGGCACCGACCTCACTTGTCAGCGAACAAGCTATCTCTGATACTCTGGGCTATCTCCTCTCTCTCTCACCTTCCGGGATCTCTGATTGGGTGGAAACTCAGTGAAGGTGAGTGAGGGAGGAGATTGAGAATCTTCTGCCCGCTGCACTGACAGTGCGCGTGCTTTAAAGCTCAGTGAGCGGGGGGGCCGGCTGTGGAAGGTGCACGGCCGCGCATTCGCACACCTTATAGGGAACATTGGCCGGTACCCAATGGACCCCACTGTAGGTCATTGGGGTGTACGTTCGGTGCTAGTGGTATCCAGCTTACTAAGTAAAGTGTTGTGGCTTCCTTATTGAACAGAAGCCACAATGCTAGTGTGCACATAGCCATACTTTGCAAAAAGTAGTACTTTGTTTACCCATATGTCTTTTCATTTCACCTGTATAAGGGAAGATATATCTTATTTGTTAAAGCAGATAGAATAATTGTTTTTATCCTGTTAAGGACTTTTGACAACATTTTTATGGAACAGACAGATAATCAGTAAGTATAATTTCTTGTTCTTTCTTCATAATAATCCCTTTATTCCCTCTTCACAACCTGTTATTGCACTACTTTTGACGTTTATGCAGGGAAAAACTCCCGACACACACATGTTTAACGTAGGCTGTGATGGATGCCCTAACCGTTTTATCCGTCATTATAGACTATAATGGTATACGTTAGACGGATACATCATGAACTAGGGTCATGTGAGTTCATGACGTACAGTATCTGTTAAACGCATACCGTTATAGTCTATGGGTGAGGGATGGCATTATTAGGCATTAGTTTAATGCATTTCCCACTCATAGACTATAATGATATCCGTTTAACTAATCAGTTAGTTTTCTTTTTTTTTTTATGTACAAAAAATAAATAAAATAAATGAAAGTAAAAAAAAACAACCTTTTCCCTTAACCCCTTAATGACCGCCGATGAGCCTTTTCACGGCGGTCATTAGTGGGCTTTATTCTACAGCGCCGCTAATTCCACGGCGCTGCATTAGAATAAAGTAAACCGTTTTAAACGGACAGGCAGTAATACACTGCAATACAAAAGTATTGCAGTGTATTCTAAAAGCGATCGGATGATTGCATATGAAAGTCCCCTAGTAGGATAAGTAAAAAAAAAAAAAAGTTGAATAAAGTTAATTTAAAAAAAAGTGAAAAAAAAAAATGAAAAACTCACTTTTTCTCCTTACAAAATGCTTTACTATTAAAAAGCCCCACAATAAAGCAAAAAAGTTACACATATTTGGTATCACCGCGTCCGTAACGACCCCGACTATAAAGCTGTTACATTAGTTAACCCGCACGGTGAACGCTGTAAAAAATAAAATAAAAAACAATGGAAAAATTGCTGTTTTCTGTTAATCCTGACTTTAAAAAAATGGGATAAAAAGTGATCAAAAAGTCGAATTTACTCTCAAATGGTACCAATAAAAATTACAAGTCGTTCCGCAAAAAACAAGCCCTCATACAACTGCATCGGCGGAACAATAAAAAAGTTATGACTCTTCAAATATGGAGACGCAAGAACAAATAATTTTGAAAAAGAAGTGTTTTTACTGTGTAAGTAGTAAAACATACAAAATCTATACAAATTTGGTAACTTTGCAATCGTAACAACCCGCTGAATAAAGTTATTGTGTTATTTATACCACACGGTAAACGGCGTAGATTTAGGGCGCAAAAAAAGAGTGGTGAAATTTCAGGTTTTCTTCTATCCCCCCCCCCAAAAAAAAAGTTAATAAAAGTTAATGAATAAATTATATGTACCCCAAAATGGTGCTATTAAAAAGTACAACTTGTCCTGCAAAAAACAAGACCTTATACAGCTATGTCGACGCAAAAATAAAAAAGTTATATCTCTTCGAAAATGACGATGGAAAAACGTAAAAAATGGCTTGGTCATTAGGGCCCAGAATGCAAGCAGGGGGGAAGGGGTTAAAGCATTGTAAAAAAAATAAACATTACTGGTATCGCCGTGTCTGTTAACCCCTTAAGGACGCAGCCTAGTTTGGGCCTTAAGGCTCAGAGCCCATTTTTCAAATCTGACATATTTCACTTTATGTGGTAATAACGTCGGGATGCTTAAACCTATCCAAGCGATTCTGAGATTGTTTTCTCGTGACACATTGGGCTTCATGTTCGTGGTAAAATTTGGTCGATATATTCAGTGTTTATTGGTGAAAAATGGCAAAAGTTAGAGAAAATTTAGAAAAAATAGCATTTTTCATAATTTAAATGCATCTGCTTGTAAAACAGACGGTTATACCACCCAAAATAGTTACTAGTTCACATTTCCCATATGTCTACTTTAGATTGGCATCGTTTTTTGAACATTCTTTTATTTTTCTTGGACGTTACAAGGCTTAGAACATAAACAGCAATTTCTCATATTTTTAAGAAAATTTCAAAAGCCTTTTTTTTAAGGTACCTCTTCAGTTCTGAAGTGGCTTTGAGGGGCCTATGTATTAGAAACCCTGATAAAACACCGCATTTTAAAAACTAGACCCCTCAAAGTATTCAAAACAGCATTTAGAAAGTTTTTTAACCCTTCAGGCATTTCACAGGAATTAAAGCAAAGTGGAGGTGAAATTTGCAAATTTCATTTTTCTTGCTGAATTTCAATTTTATTAAAAAATTTTTGTGTAACACAGAAGGTTTTACCAGAGAAATACTACTAAATATGTATTGTCCAGATTCTGCAGTTTTTAGAAATGTCCGACATGTGGCTCTACTGTGCTCGTGGAATAAAACACAAGCCCTAGAAGCAAAGAAGCACCTAGTGCATTTTGAGGCCTCTTTTTTATTAGAATATATTTTAGGCAGCATGCCAGGTTTGAAAAGGTGTTGAGGTGCCAAAACAGTAGGAATCCCCCAATAGTGACCCCATTTTGGAAACTACACCCCTCAAGGAATTCATTTATGGTTGTTACCATTTTGACGACACATTTTTTTCACAGCACGTATTTGAATTGGGCTGTGAAATGAAAAAAAAATTCATTTTTTCCAATAAAATGCAATTTGTGATCAAAATTTCTTATTTTCACAGGGAACAAAATACCCCATTTTGTTGCCCAATTTGTCCTTAGTGTGGCAATACCCCATTTGTGGTGATAAACTGCAGTTTGGGCCCATGGGATGGCTCAGAAGGAAAGGAGCGCTATGTGTTTGTTGGAGTCCAGATTTTGCTGGATTGGTTTTCGGGTGCCATGTCGCATTTGCAGAGCCCCAGAGGTATCAAAGCAATGGAAACCCACCAGAAGTGACCCCATTTAGGAAACTACACCCCTCAAGGAATACATTTATGGTTGTTGTTGTTGTTAGCATTTTGACCACACAGTTTTTTCACAGCACCTATTTCAATTGGGCTGTGACATTAAAAAAATGAAATTCTTTCCAATAAGATGTAATTTTTTATCAAAATTTCTTATTTTCACAGGGAACAAAATACTAAATTTTGTTGCCTAATTTCTCCTGAGTGCAGCAATACCCCATTTGTGGCGATAAACTGCCGTTTGGGCCCATGGGAGGCCTCAGAAGGGAAGGAGCGCTGTGTGTTCTTTGGAGTACAGATTTTGCTGGTTTGGTTTTCGGGTGCCATGTCACATTTGCAGAACCCCAGAGGTATCAAAGCAATGGAAACCCGCCAGAAGTGACCCCATTTTGGAAACCAAACCCCTCAAGGAATTCATTTATGGGTAATGTGACCATTTAGACCCCATAGTTTCTTCACAGAACTTATTTGAATTGAGCTGGGAATTAAAAAAAATATATATTTTTTCCAATAATATGTCATTTTAGCTCAAAAATTCTTATTTTCACAAGAAATAAAATACTCCATTTTGTTGCCCAATTTGTCCTGAGTGCGGCAATACCCCATTTGTGGTGAAAAACTGCAGTTTGGGCCCATGGGAGGGCTCAGAAGGAAAGGACCACCATTTGGCCTACTGGGGATTTTCTATTGCGAAGTCATGTATGCAGAAGCACCTGAGGTACCAGTACAGTTGAAACCCGCAAGAAGTGACCCCGTTTTAAAAACTATACCCTTAAGGCATTCAATTGAGCATTTTGACCGGAGACCTACACTCCATAAACTGTAATGTGGGTTCTCCTGGGTACGGCAATACCCTACATGTGGCTGTTATCAGCTGCCTGGGCACACAGCAGGGCCCAGAGGGGAAAGACGAGGGGGGATAAGCTGTGCGGAGTACATCACCGTAAGTAAAACTGGGGTAGATTAAAAATCAAGGACTGTATGATACATCTTAAAACACTCTTTCATACAGAGCTCTGGTTATTCGGGACACGTGTCACATTGATATATTGTGTCATCCCTTATCGCCCTCTTATAGCAGACTTTGCACCTCTTTTGACTTTTTCCTTTCTTGCCAGTTTGGGGAACTTCTCCTGGAAAGTGTTGCCACCCTGGTATGATGCGTGTGGCCCCGCTTCCAGAAGTACTGGGGGCCCCCCCTTCTTGGTCCCTAAAGATTAGGTTCTTGATAATCACCTCTTGAAATTCCAGGAAAGTTCCCGTCTGGCCTGCACATCGACGTATCACGTACACATTGTACAATGTCATCTGTATGATGTGCCCGGCCAGCTTCTTATACCACACCGCATGGCGCTGTAGGTCTTCAGGATTTGATCTGACAAGTCCACCCCTCCCATGTACTTATTGTAGTCCAGGATGCAGTCTGGTTTGGGGGTGGCCTTTCCTTCATATATCCTAAACCTGTAGGTATACCCTGATGCACTCTCGCACAGCTTATACATCTTCACGCCATACCTTGCCCTCTTACCCGGCAGGTACTCGCGGAATTGAACCCTCCCTTTAAAATGTACCAGGGACTCATCAATAGAAATACACTTCTCGGGGGTGTATGCTTGGGAAAACCGGGCACTGAAACGGTCTAATAGGGGTCTCCGTTTATACAAACGGTCAAAACTGGGGTAATCTCGGAGTGGGCACGGCTCATTATCCGTATAATGTAAGAAGCGAAGTATTGCCTCATTTATTTATTTTTTTAGGTTACAGTTCAGTTCTGAAGTTGCTTTGAGGGGCCCATATATTAGAAACCCCTATCAAACACCCCATTTTAGAAACTAGACCCCTCAAAGTATTCACAACAGCATTTAGAAAGTTTATGAACCCTTTAGGTGTTTCACAGAAATTTAGAGCAAAGTAGAGGTGAAATTTACTTTTTTTTTGTTGTCAGAAAATCCTCTTTATACCATTTTTTTTATAACACAAAAGGATTTATCAGAGAAACGCAACTTAATACGTATTGCTCAGATTCTGCAGTTTAGAAAAATATCCCACATGTGGCCCTAGTGCGGTAATGGACTGAAGCACCGGCCTCCGAAGCAAAGGAGCACCTAGTGGATTTTGAGGCCTCTTTTTTTATTAGGCACCATGTCCGGTTTAAAGAGGTCTTGTGGTGCCAAAACATTGGAAACCCCCCAAAAGTGACCCCAATTTGGAAACTAGACCCCTTGAGGAATCCATTGTAGTTTTCTTGGGGTGCATGCGGCTTTTTGATCAGTTTTGATTCTATTTTTAGGTGGCGTGGTGACTAAAAAACAGCAATTCTACGATTGTTTTTTTATTCTGTTTTTTTTACAGCGTTTACCGTGCGCTATAAATTACATATTCACTTTATTCTGCGGGGCGATACGATTACGGCGATACCAGATGTTTATAGTTTTTTTTTATGTCTTATGGCGTTTGCACAATAAAATACGTTTTGTAAACAATCATTTACTTTTTGTGTTACCTTATTCTAAGAGCCATAACGTTTTTATTTTTCAATCAAAGCCGTGCGAGGACTTATTTTTTGCGTAACGAACTGTAGTTTCGATCAGTACCATTTTTCGGTACATGTGACTTTTTGATCTCTTTTTTATTCAATTTTTTGGGAGGTGAAGTGACCAAACAATGGTGATTCTGGGACGGTTTATTAATATTTTTTTTTACGGCGTTCACCGTGCGGGATAAATAACAAAATAATTTTATAGTTCAGGCCGTTACGGACGCGGCGATACCAATTATGTATAGTTTATTTGTTTGTTTATATATTTTTATTAATAATAAATGACTGATAAGGTAAAAAGGGGGACTTTTACTTTTATTACTTTTAAAACTTTTATTTTCTTATTTTTACACATCTTTTTTTAACTTTTTTTTAACTTTATTACTTTGTCCCACTAGGGGACATGAGGGCAGGAGGCTCTGATCGCTATTCTAATACACTGCACTACATGCGTAGTGCAGTCTATTAGAACTGTCAGCTACTCACTGACAGCAAGCATAGTGGGTCCTGACGTTGTTTTGTGTCCGGTTGCCATAGTCACCATCGCCGGCCGCTATCGTGTAGCAGGCCGGCGATGGCAGCTTAACCCCTAAAAAGCTGCGATGTCTATAGAACGCGGCTTTTAAGGGGTTAATCAGCGGGGACACAGCGATCGGTCCCCGCTGTAGGAGCTGTGACAGCTGCTGAACAAGACAGCAGCTGTCACAGCTCCTGTATGTGTCGGGAGGACGGCCGAAACGGCCGTTACTCCCGAGACGTACTATTAGGTCATGGAGCGCGAACGATACAGTTACCATGACCTAATAGTACGTCCAGGAGCGGGAAGGGGTTAAAGTCTGAACTATTAAAATATATCATTATTCAAACTGCACGGTGAACGCCGTAAAAAAAAAAAAAAAAAAGTGAAGTGCCATAATCTCTGTTTTTTGGTTGTCTCATGTACCACAAACATTTTAGAAAAAGTGATCAAAACGGCATGTACCCCAAAATGGTACCTTTAAAAACTACAGCTAGTTGTGCAAAAAATATGCCCTCATGCCACTCAATCAGCAGGTAAAAAAAAAAATTATGGCTCTCAGAATTTGGCGACACAAAACACATTTTATTTTTTACAGTTACGTTTTCCCTTGTAAAAGTAGTAAAATATAAAAAAATATATATAAATTTGGTAACGCCATAATTGGCCCACAAAATAAAGTTAACATGTCGTTTTAACTGCACGGTGAATGCCGTAAAAGC
Source organism: Rhinoderma darwinii (assembly GCF_050947455.1). Classification (NCBI taxonomy): domain Eukaryota; kingdom Metazoa; phylum Chordata; class Amphibia; order Anura; family Rhinodermatidae; genus Rhinoderma; species Rhinoderma darwinii. Next base: position 120,953,721 of record NC_134688.1, on the reverse strand, counting down.
GAAGCACAAAAAAAACCATGAAAGAATCGCCTTTTTTTTTTTCTACCCCTTTTATTAATCTTTTTCCTGTTTCCCAGTACATTATATGCACAATAAATGGTGCCATGAAAAACTACAACTCGTGTCGAAAAAATCAAGCCCTCATAGGATTATATTGACAAAAAAATAAAAAAGTTATGGCTTTTGGAAGGTGGGGAGGAAAAAACGAAAGTGCGGGAGTCGGGATTCCCCTTCATTTCCACTGCTCGTAGTGTGAATCGTCGACACACATGTAGCGGTGGATCACAGTGTTACAGCCTTCTCCCATTCACATTAATGGGAGAAGGCTGTAATGCTGTGAACCGTAATACTGTGAACTGAGAATAGGCCATCAATTTTATGGGACTGGAAAACCACTTTAAATTCTGTCTAAACCCTCTAACCCATTTTAGGACCAAGGCTTTCAGATACCTGAATATTCACAGCAAAATTTTACTTTTTGGAATGACACATTCTAAGGGTTTAAATATTTTTTTTCTCTTTTTTTTGCGGCACATGTGAAGCTTTAATATAGTACCAGAACAGAACCAGTAACTTTTTTTTACATTTTTTTTTTTAGTTTTATATAGGGGAAAATAATCAAAAATCAAATAAAAATGCAAATTTCCTACTTTTGGTTCCTTAAATATTCAATATAATTGCGTTATAAAAAACTTTATAGCACAATATAATCCTCTCACACACTCATGTATAGCGATATCAAATAAATATTGCTCAACATCGAATATCAAACATCGATATCAAATATATACCCGAGAACAATGGTCCTCATATTAATTCTAGCTTGTCCCCCATGATGTCCTCCCAGTCTGCGCTTCTCCATGGCACTGTTGGAAGACGGTGAATTATCGTGGCATCACAGGTTTCTATAGCAACAATCCCAAATTCAGGAAGAAAGCTTTCTGCATTCGGGTTCCAGCATTAGACACACTTTGAGCGCTGTGTTAAAGAGACTCTGTCACCACATTATAAGTGCCCTATCTCCTACATAAGGAGATCGGCGCTATAATGTAGGTGACAGTAATGCTTTTTATTTAAATAAACGATCTATTTTTACCACTTTATTATCGGTTTTAGATTTATGCTAATGAGTGTCTTAATGCCCAAGTGGGCGTGTTTTTACTTTAGACCAAGTGGGCGTTGTACAGGGGAGTGTATGACGCTGACCAATCAGCGTCATGCACTCCTCTCCATTCATTTAGGCAGCGCATAGGGATCCTGCTAGATCGTTATGTGCTGTCTTATACTAACACATTAACAATGCTGAAGTGTTTAGACAGTGAATAGATTCCTTATGTAAGAGATAGGACACTTATAATGTGGTGACAGAGCCTCTTTAAGTGCTTTTTGGGACAGAGAACTGATCATTTTAACTCCCCGTTATCACAGGAAAGTCGGGCTAACGCAGTGTCATCCTGATCTTTTTAAAGGGTAACTAAACTTTAAAAAAATAGTGGCATGTCAGAAGTTTTGATCGGTGGGGGTCTGAGCACTAAGATCCCCAAACGATCTATAAAACTAAGTGGTAGAAGCGCTCAGGTGAGCGCTGAGCCTCTTTTCTGAAGAGCTTTTCTCGGAAAGCCAAACAGTTGGTGTACGGGCTCATAGACTTTCTATTGAGCCCGTTCACCCTTTGCTCGGCTTTCCATGAAAAGCCGATTGGAAACCAAGTGGCTCAGCACTCACCCGAGCGCTTCTGCCGCTTTGTTTTAGTGATCGGTGGGGGTCTCAGCGCTCGGACCCACACCGATCAAAACTTCTGACAGGTCACCATGACATGTCAGAAGGTTTTTGGAAGTTTAGTTACCCTTTTATGGCAGAAAACGATAGTGCGATCTACCATTAAAGTTAGGACTGTAGATATTTGCCCTGGCTGCACCTGGTTTAGGCAGCTAGGGTGTATATCTACAGATTTGCGGGAAGGGGTTAACTATTGCAGTAACACAGTAGCACCATGGGCCTAATGTATAACAACTAGTGCTGCCTGAATGTGGAGCAGTTGCCATTGCAACCAGACAACTCGCTTCTTTTTTCCTGCACCGCAGAATGAAGTTGCAATTTGGTTGTCATGAGCAACTGTTCCTCTTTTTCTGCACTATATTTTTTTTGTGTTTTTTTTTTTTTTTTACACATAAGACCTTATGGTTTTTTTGAGCCAACTTGTATTTCAACTGTTATGCTTGCATGCTCTACATAAGTTTCTATGATTTTATTATAGTAATTGTTTATTGCAATGTTCAAATATTATTTATTATCACACAGGACCATTGCAGATTGTAATAAACCTTCCATTCTGAAAAACTCTTGGGTTACCTTTATTTTAGCTAAAGGTAAGAATTTTGAAAACATTTTTTTTTACCATTTACAGGTAAGTTATTCCTGTTTTTAGTTAAAATCTAGTGAAATCTAGCCATTTGTAGTGTATTTCCCTTTATCTGTGTTTTATCTGTGTTTGATCCCAATTTGCATATGAAAATGTTACTATTACAGATCTATTATAATAAGGACATCAGTATGCCTTTTTATATGTTGACTGTTGTCTTCACTACTATAAATTAGAAGATTACTAGCAGACACCATAGAGTTCCCTGACCATATAGAAGCATGCGACTGGGAGAATGCAGTGTATATAGTCATAAAAACTCCAAGTTGAATCATTTTCTAAATTTTTGGTAGTGGGTACATAATCCCTTTATAATTGACAACCTTTTTTGAAGAGAAAGGGGAGACTCCTGTCCCCAAATGATATGAAAGCCTTCATCTCTTTAAAAATGACGTTCTGCAGCAGTTGAGGTATGAATTATTATGTTCTGCAGCAGCTGGGCCTCAGTATCAAATTATACACACAGAAGAATCTATTTTTAGGCCTTAGGCTGTGTTCACACAGATTTTTTTGCAGGAGGAAAATTCCTCCTGCAAAAACTGCTCCAGACGGTTTTTGCACAGTGGTTTGACAAAAACTCGTCAAAACACTAGTCGAGGCGCTTTTTTCCTCTTCTGACTGATTGAAATGGAGTTTTGGAGGCGGAAACCGCCTCAAGATTGGTGATGTCGCTTCTTTTTACCGCGGCACGTTTTTTTTACTCGCGGTAAAAAAACTCGTCCAACTCCCATAGAAATCAATGGGAGGCATTTTCGGGCGCTTTTTGACGAGTTTTGTGGCGCGGTTTCCGCGTGAACAGGGCCGTAGTCACACAGTTCGGATTTCTACAGATTTTGCATGCAGTTTTTAAGGCTGTGTTCACACGGCAAACCAAAAACGGCCGTAAAATACGGAGCTGTTTTCAAGCGAAAACAGCTCCTGATTTTCAGACGTTTTTTAAGCAACTTGCGGTTTTTTGCAGCGTTTTTTACTGCCGTTTTTGGAGCTGTTTTTCTATTGTCAATGGAAAAACGGCTCAAGAAGTGACATGCACTTCTTTTTTACGGGGCGTTTTTTTACGTGCCGTTTTGAAAAACGGCCGAGTAAAAAAAAACGCCCCGTGGGAATAGATCGCCGGTTTTGCCATTGGAGGCGTTCAGCCCCCGTATTTTCAGCCGTTTTTCGGGGTGTTTACGGCCGTGTGTACATAGCCTAAAACCAAAACCAGAATTGGATCCAGCAGAGCAGACCTATAAAGGCCTTCCTTTATATATTCTGTTTAGGTTCCGTTCCTGGTTTTGGCTTAAATATACTGGTATGCAAAATAGTGCAGATTTTCTGCAGATATGAACAAGGGAGGTAAGGAGCATTACTTGTCAGTCTATCAGTAGTGATATATAAATTGTATTCTGTGAAAATGTTTGAAATTTAGTAAACCGTTGAAATCTTGTTTATGAATGCAGATTTCCCCAAAACTATTTAGATGCATTAGATTGATACTACCCTTAAATCTCATAGCGATTGAATATAACTTTGCTCTTTGGAACCGCGAGTTATCACCCGTTTAATTTTTTTTATTTTTTTTAACTTAGGGAAAGTATTACAGATGGATGATGACCTAGTAATCTCCTTCCAGTTGCTGCTATGTGTCCTGGAATATTTTATCAAGCGATCACCCTCAGATGTTCTGAAGGAACCATACAGTATGTCACCTTTAGGAATATCCCAATAAACATCTTTCTTTGCATTGTCCTTTTACTGTATGTTCACACAGAAACTCAAAAACGTCTGAACATACGGAGCTGTTTTCAAGGGAAAAAAGCTCCTGATTTTCAGACGTTTTTTTAAGCCACTCGCGATTTTCGCAGTGTTGAGTGTTTTTTTAAGGCTGCTTTTTATAGTCTATGAAAAACAGCACCAAAAACGTCCCAAGAAGTGACCTGCACTTCTTTTTTGCGGCCGTGTTTTTACGCGCATGTTTTTGAAAGCGGCCGCGTAAAAAAACGGCCCATCGGATCAGAATGCCGTTTTTACCATTGAAATCAATGGGCAGATGTTTGGAGGTATTTACGGCCCGAAAAACGGCCGAAAATAGGTCTTGTGAACATACCCTTCCGCTAAAATGATACCGATTTATGGCACTGGGAAGATTGCTTTCCGTGATAGTGATTGCTTTCAGTTACAGTGAAAATATCTGATCAGCAATGCATCAAAACTGTAGGTGCCCATAACAGATTTTTAGGTACCTTGGCTATCGGACATTAAGATTTTTTTTTTCAATCCTGCGAAGATCATTCAGATTGCACAAAAATCGTTCCCCAGCAGCGGCCGTGTCCTAAACTCACACATAAGGACATGACTGCAGTGGGGAAATCTTTCTGTGCATTGTATGGCTGCTGTATGGGCTGATCACCTCCCAATGTTTACATGCAGCGGTATTCAACTCTGAGACACCACAGGGAAGGATGGATTTTGTTTAAAAGTGTTCAACCTAAAAGTAAAAAAAAAATATATTTACTGAAAACCCCTTTAACCTCTTCACGCGCTGCGCCGCAACTGTACGTCCTGCAGAGGGCTAGCTTCCCGCGCCAGGACGTACAGTTCCAGGGCGGTTCCCGGCGCACGCTGTCCTAAACGGGAGATCAGCTGTCCCCGACAGCTGACACTCCAGTCTTGCCGGTCAGCAGACCATCGCGGCGGATTTTGGCAATTAACACCATAAATGCAGCGATCACCGCATTTAAGGGGTTTGAAGCACATCGGCAGCCCCCATGAAGTGATTGTGGGGGCTGCCGATGCTTGTCGTGGCAATCGGAGGCCAGACCTCCGGGTTGCCATGTACGGAAGCCTCGGAGGAGCAGCCTCCAGCCGGTCCTCCTCGGCTTCCTGTCAGTGACAGTCACGTCACAATGACAGTTAGAATACATTACACTACGTACGTAGTATAATGTACTCTAGCAGCGATCAAAGCTGCAAGTCTAAATGTCCCCTAGTGGGACAAGTAAAAAAAGTAAAAAATAAGTAATAAAAATGTTTTAAAAAAAAGTGTAAAAATATAAGTTATAGAAACAAAAAATGCTTTTTTTCCTATAATAAGACTTTCATTATAGGAAAAAAATTAACACGTTAAAAACAGTACACATATTTGGTATCGCCCCGTTCGTAACGACCCAAACTATAAAACTATAATGTTATTTTTCCCGCACGATGAACATCTAAAAAAAAATCAATAAAAAACTAAGACAGAATCGCTATTTTTTTGGTTACCACCCCTCCCAAAATAGAGCATAAAAAGTCGCATGTACCCGAAAATAGTACCAATAAAAACTACAACCGGTCCTGCAAAAAACAAGCCCGTACACAGCTTTTTTGACTAAAAAATCAAAAAAGTTATGGCTCTCAGAATATGGTGACACAGAAAATAAATTATTTTATAAAAAAGTTATTTTTTGTGCAAACGCTGCAAAACATAAAAAAAACTATATACATGTCCCGCAACAAATAAGCCCTCACACAGCTCCGGTGGTGAAAAAAAAAAAAAGTTCTGGCTCTCAGAATATGGCGACGCAAAATGTGCAGTGTTCCAAAATCGGATAAGATCGGACGACATTTATCAGTGCGACACTGGCCACATATCTGCGGATTATTATTTATTTACCGCATTATTATACCCTCTTATTATGCCCTGATGTTCTCCGCACAGATTACATATGCCCCCACATTATAAACCGGAATACCAGCAAAACCCGAAACAGAACTGCCAAGCAAAATCTGCGCTCCAAAAGCAAAATGGCGCTCCCAACCTTCTGAGCCCTGAAGCGTGCCCAAACAGCAGTTTGCGCCCACATATATGGCATTGCCATACCCAGGAGAACACGCTTAACGTTTTATGAGGTATTTGTCTTCAGTGGCACAAACTGGGCACAACATATTATGCACTAAAATGGCATATCAGTGGAAAATTGCAATATTCACTTTGAACCATGTATGGAGCCGGCTCTATACGCTGAGCCCGCTCTATACGCTGAGCCCGCTCTATACTCTGCAGGTGTCAGCTGTCTATTACAGCTGACACCCAGGACTAACAGACAGGAACAGCGATCGTGCTGTTACAGATGCCTGTAAAAATAACAATATACTGCAATACATTAGTATTGCAATATATTGTACCAGCGATCCAATGATCGCTGGTACAAGTCTCCTAAGGGGACTAATAAAATGTGTAGAAGAATTAAACTTTTTTTCTCTCACTACTAATAACTTTAAAGGTTAAAAAGAAAAACCTTTTCCATTTTTTCTTCTAAAGTAAAAGGCCGAACTATTACAATATACCATTATTTAACTCGCACGGTGAACACCGTAAAAAACTTAAATAATTTAAACCTCCAAAATCGCAGTTTTTTTGGCACTTTAGCTCTTAAAAAAAATGTAATACAACTTTTTGATCACTTTTTATGTACCAAAAAATGGTACCAATAAAAACGACAGCTCTTCCCGCAAAAAATAAGACCTCCCCCCGCTCAATCAACCGAAAAATAAAAAAAGTTACGGCTCTCAGAATGTGGTGAAACAAAACAATTTTTATTTTAACAAATAGATTTTTCTTTGTGAAAGTAGTATATTATAAAAAAAAACTGTTTAAATTTGGTATCACCGTAACTGTATTGAGCCGAAGAATAAAGTAAAGTTTTCTTTCTTACTGCACGGCGAAATCTGTAAAAATGAAAACCCCAAAAAATGGAATCAGATTTTTTTCCAATATCAGTCCGCAAAGAATTTTTTTCAGTTTCCCAGTACATTTTATGGCATTTTAAATGGTGTCAATAGAAACTACAACTCCTCCCGCAAGAAAAAAGCCCTCACACCACTGACGGAAAAATAAAAACGTTATGGCTCTTGGAAGGCGGGGAGTGAAAAACTAAAATAAGAAAGCAAAAAATGGATCAGTCCTGAAAGGTTTAATTCACTTCTAACGAAAAAAACGTATGACCACATGTGGGGTATTTCCGTACTCGGGAGAAATAGCTTTACAAAAATTGGTTGTTTTTTTTTCTCCTTTATCCCTTGTGAAAATGAGAGAACTCAACATTTTAGTGGAAAAACATTGTGATATTCATTTTCACGGCCTAATTCTAATAAATTCCTGCAAAAGACCCGTGGGGTCTAAATGCTCACTATACACCTAGAAAAATTCCTTGAGGGGTGTTTCCAAAATGGGGTAACTTGGGGGGTTTCCACTGTTTTGGTCCCTCCAGGGCGTTGCAAACGCAACATGGCACCGAAAACCAAGCCAGCAAAATCCGTGCTCCAAAATCCAAATGGTGCTCCTTCCCTTCTGAGTGCTGTCATGGGTCCAATCAGCAGTTTATTACCACATATGGGGTATTACTGTAATCGGGAGAAAATGCTTTACAAATGTTGTCTTTCTTTTTTTCCTTTATTCCTTGTAAAAATGTAATATTTCTATGCTTTTTTCAGAAAAAAAAGTAGATTTTAATTTTCACGGCCTAATTCCACTAAATTCTGCAAAAAACCTGCGTGGTCAAAATGCTAACTAAACCCCTAGATAAATTCCTTGAGATGTGTAGTTTCCAAAATGGGGTAACTTTTGGGGAGTTTCCACTGTTTTGGTCCCTCCAGGGCGTTGCAAATGCGACATGGCACTGAAAATCATTCCAGCAAAATCTGTGCTTCAAAATCCAAATGGCGCTCCTTCTCTTCTGAGCCCTGCTGTGGGTCCAATCAGCAGTTTACCACATATGGGGTATTGCTGTAATCCGGAGACATTGCTTTACAAATGTTGGGATGCCTTTTCTATGTTAGTCCTTGTAAATATTAAAAATGTCTATGTTTTTTCAGAAAAACAGTAGATTTTCATTTTTACAGACGAATTCCAATATATTTAGCGAAAACCCTGTGTGGTCAATATGCTAACTATACCCCTAGATAAATTCCTTGAGAGGTGTAGTTTCCAAAATGGGGTAACTTTTGGGGTGTTTCCACTGTTTTGGCACCACAAGACCTCTTCAAACCTGACAAGGTACCTAAAATATATTTTAAAAAAAATCAAATCCACTGGGTGCTCCTTTGCTTCTGAGGCCTGTGTTTCAGTCCATTAACGCATCGGGGGCCCATGTGGGATATTTCTAAAAACTGCAGAACCTGGGCAATAAAATATTGAGTTGCATTTCTTGGGTAAAACCTTCTGTATTACAATTTTCTTTTTTATTATAAATTAATTTCGTCAAAAAAAATAAAATTTGTACATTTCACCTCTACTTTGCTTTAATTCCTGTGAAACGCCTAAAGGGTTAAAACACTTTGTGAATGCTGATTCTAATACCTTGAGGGGTGCAGTTTTCAAAATGGGGTGTCTTCTGGGGATTTTCTAATATATAAGGCCCTCCAAGCTACTTCAGAACTGAACTGGTCCCTGAAAAAATTGCCTTTTGAGATTTTCTTTAAAATATGAGAAATTGCTGCTAAAGTTCTAAGCCTTTTACGTTGCGTCCTAGAAAAATAAATGGACGTTCAAAGAACCATGCAAACATAAAGTAGACATATGGGAAATGTTAACTAGTAACTATTTTGCATGGTATTACTTACTATCTGTTTTACAAGCAGATATGTTTAAATGTAGAAAAATGCTAATTTTTGCACATTTTTTCTACATTTTGGTGTTTTTCAGAAATAAATACCGAAATTATCGACAATTTTTTCACTAACATAAAGTATAACATGTCATGAGAAAACAATCTCAGAATCGCTTGGATAGGTAAAAGCATTCCGATTTTATTACCACATAAAGTAACACATGTCCGATTTGAAAAAATCGGCTCTGTCTTGAAGGCCAAAACAGGCTGGGTCCTGAACGGGTTAATAAGACCTCCTTCTAAACCTGAATATTCAGATTTGCACGCAGATTATCTTAGTCTAAGCAGTATTTTGTGAATTTCTCAATACGTCTGCAGCACAAATAGTTTTTTTTATACTGAGTGTTTGCTACAGTGTATCTGTGCAAGTAAGAGCCGAGAGTATGAAGTCCTGACTGCCTTGCTCAAAATGACTGCCTACACTGGACACTGATGTATCCACCTCCCAGCTGTGAAAAATGTTGTCATTACAGGTTTTCCCCCTCTGGATGTAAAACAAGAATGTTTATATTCACTGACCGTAACCAGACATCTGGGAAATGGTGATAAACTGAAACACAGCTGTAGAACTTTTCATTATTACACAGATTTATTATTATTATTTTATTTTTTTTAAGACAGACTTATATCAAATTCTCCAGAAGAATGTTTACACTTCCAGAGATTTTATTGTTAAATTCTGAAACTGGTCTTTATAGGGCTTGTAAGTTTTTGTCATGTCCATGAATTTAGCATCCATCTTTCACAGTTTGACCAAAGTCTGTTAACCCCTTCGTGCTCAGTGACGTACTAATCTGTCATGCTGACCGCATCGTTCGCGCTCAGTGACGGAATAGTACGTCATGGGGAAAATGCATCACCATTTTCCCCCGGCATTTCATCGAGCTGTGATGCCTGCTGTTTCTGACAGCAGGCAATCACAGCTCAGTGTGACGGGACCAATCGTAGTGGTCCCGCCTCCTCATTCACTGCTATTGGTTAGTCAGTGACGATCGACCAATAGCAGCAATTGCATTCATAATTTTGTGCTCTGACCTCAGATCCTGCCGCACCCGCTCTCTGTTGGAGTTAAAAAAAACAAAAAATGTCTAAACCAAAACATACAAAAAGTATTTCTGAAATAGAAAAATACAAATCTTTATTGTCCCATTTAGGGAAATACCCCCCTCTCAATTACATACAATAGTTAAAAACATACAATTAAAAAAAGCCTCGGATAGGAAGGTCCACCATGACCCTATAAAGTTATTGGTCAAGTAAATGAAAAATAATAATAATGTGAAATGTTACACCAGAGAATCTGGTCTCTGTGGGTATACCATAGGATTATTGCACAACAATGGTAACACAATGACAATAAATATCAGTATCTAAATAATTTACCTATGGTAGACATGATGGCAGATGACAATCTCCGATCCGATCGTGTTTCCTCGGATCGGAGATTGTCATCTGCCATCATGTCTACTATAGTCCCATGGTAGATTCCTGGTCTCTGGTGTAACATTTCGCATTATTATTATTATTTTTCATTTACTTGACCGATACCTTTATAGGGTCATGGTGGACCTTCCTATCCGAGGCTTTTTTAATTGTATGTTTTTAACTATTGTATGGTATTTCCCTAAATGGGACAATAAAGATTTTTTATTTTTCTATTTCAGAAATACTTTTGTGTATTTTTGGGTTTAGACATTTTTTGTTTTTTCTAAGATATAATTATGTCTTGACTGTTCATTATATGCTTGGAATACATTTTGGTGGATAATCTCTGTTGGAGTTAGTCTTAGAGAGCGGTTGTAGAGAGAGTTAGTAGGAACAGTTAAAAAAAAAATAAAAAATAAATATATATATATATATATATATATATATATATATATATATATATATATATTTATTTATTTTTTTTTGCTTTTACCACCTTGTATCCACTTCCCACTCCTGTCCTTGTGTTCCCCTTGTCACCCATGTTTTTTGTCAGTGATCTCTATCACTGACCACTTTTGAGTCTTCAGGGCCACATTTGTTAGTCCCTGTGGATCATTTTTTTTTATTGTTTTCTTTATCAAATATAATAAAAACAATTTAAAAAAAAAAGTTAGTTTAGTATTAGGGTTAGTTAGTGTCAGGGAACCGTCAAAAAGCGCAGTTAGGTATAGCGTCAGGGAATTTAGCGTCCGGAATCAGTCACTAGTTAGGTTTAGCGTCAGGAAAGCTCGGAATAATCTAGTTAGGTTTAGCGTCAGGAGAGCTCGGAATAATCTGGATAGGTTTAGTGTCAGGGAATCATTGCTGTAGTTTTAGTGTCCGGAAAGTTCATATAAAATCTAGTTGGGTTTAGTGTTCGGAACCCTCGCCCTAGTTAGCTTTAGTGTCTGGAAAGTGCACTCGTTCTATAAAAACCAAAAAACTAAATATATATATATATATATATATACACTACCGTTCAAAAGTTTGCGGTCACCCAGACAATTTTGTGTTTTCCATGAAAACTCACACTTGTATTTATCAAATGAGTTGCAAAATGACTAGAAAATATAGTCAAGACATTGACAAGGTTAGAAATAATGATTTTTATTTGAAATAATAATTTTCTCCTTCAAACTTTGCTTTCGTCAAAGAAAGCTCCATTTGCAGCAATTACAGCATTGCTGACCTTTGGCATTCTAGCTGTTAATTTGCTGAGGTAATCGGGAGAAATTTCACCCCATGCTTCCAGAAGCCCCTCCCACAAGTTGGATTGGCTTGGCTTGATGGGCACTTCTTGCGTACCATACGGTCAAGCTGCTCCCACCACAGCTCTATGGGGTTGAGATCTGGTGACTGCGCTGGCCACTCCATTACAGATAGAATACCAGCTGCCTGCTTCTTCCCTAAATAGTTCTTGCATAATTTGGAGGTGTGCTTTGGGTCATTGTCCTGTTGTAGGATGAAATTGGCTCCAATCAAGCGCTGTCCACAGGGTATGGCATGGCGTTGCAAAATGCAGTGATAGCCTTCCTTATTCAAAATCCCTTTTACCGTGTACAAATCTCCCACTTTACCAGCACCAAAGCAACCCCAGACCATCACATTACCTCCACCATGCTTGACAGATGGCGTCAGGCACTCTTCCAGCATCTTTTCAGTTGTTCTGCGTCTCACAAATGTTCTTCTGTGTGATCCAAACACCTAAAACTTCGATTCGTCTGTCCATAACACTTTTTTCCAATCTTCCTCTGTCCAATGTCTGTGTGCTTTAGCCCATATTAATCTTTTCCTTTTATTAGCCAGTCTCAGATATGGCTTTTTCTTTGCCACTCTGCCCTGAAGGCCAGCATCCCGGAGTCGCCTCTTAAATGTAGACGTTGACACTGGCGTTTTGTGGGTACTATTTAATGAAGCTGCCAGTTGAGGACCTGTGAGGCGTCTATTTCTCAAACTAGAGACTCTAAAGTACTTGTCTTGTTGCTCAGTTGTGCAGCTGGGCCTCCCACTTCTCTTTCTACTCTGGTTAGAGCCTGTTTGTGCTGTCCTCTGAAGGGAGTAGTACACACCGTTGTAGGAAATCTTCAGTTTCTTGGCAATTTCTCGCATGGAATAGCCTTCATTTCTAAGAACAAGAATAGACTGCCGAGTTTCACATGAAAGCTCTCTTTTTCTAGCCATTTGGAGAGTTTAATCGAACCCACAAATGTAATGCTCCAGATTCTCAACTAGCTCAAAGGAAGGTCAGTTTTATAGCTCCTCTAAACAGCAAAACTGTTTACAGCGGTGCTAACATAATTGCACAAGGGTTTTCAAGTGTTTTCTAATCATCCATTAGCCTTCTAACACAGTTAGCAAACACAATGTACCATTAGAACACTGGAGTGATGGTTGCTGGAAATGGGCCTCTATACACCTATGTAGATATTGCATTAAAAACCAGATGTTTGCAGCTAGAATAGTCATTTAACACATTAACAATGTATAGAGTGTATTTCTGATTAATTTAATGTTATCTTCATTGAAAAAAAACTGTGCTTTTCTTTCAAAAATAAGGAAATTTCTAAGTGACCCTAAACTTTTGAACGGTAGTATGTGTGTATATATATATCCAAGAAAAAGAGACTGGAAGCAGCACTCAGCAAAAAAATGTGAATTTATTCACCCAACACAGCTGTGTTGGGTGAATAAATTCACATTTTTGCTGAGTGCTGCTTCCAGTCTCTTTTTCTTGGATATATGCATGAGGAGCTCGTCACTCCTTGATATTTTGAAGCTAGCACCAACCGTTTCTGGCTATTGACACAGTGCTGCTCCTATGTTTGGATCTTCTATATATTGTGTATATATATATATATATATATCAGAAAAAGAATGGCGACGGCACACTGCGACACTAATGCCACCTAAACCACTAAATATAAATAAATATGCATTAAAGCTAAATCTACTTATAATAGGGAGGTTCTTAGTGCACATTTTGATCAAAAAGTGTTTGCCCACCTGCCACGACAAGGCGACCTCTGTAAGGTGGGAACCTACGCTGCACATACACCCAGAACTGTGACTAAGCCTACGTATATACCTGGGGATGGTAGGATCCAGCATTGAACTCAGTAAAATCAGCCAGAGCAGAATGGGAGGAGTGCAAGAACAAAAATGGAGGTAGTCACTAACCCCACATATATGGATCACATAAACACAACAAAAATTTGAACAGCACATTCCAACTAAATTATATAAAATGTGTATGCAGGTGCAGGAACACCTGTGACTGCAAATATACAGCAGAAAAAGAATGGCGACAGCACACTGCGACACTAATGCCACCTAAACCACTAAATATAAATAAATATGCATTAAAGCTAAATCTACTTATAATAGGGAGGTTTCATGTCAGGGAAGTTCACATGTTCTATAAAAACAAAAAAACAAAAAAAAAGTTTTAGGTAGAAGTCTATTGCTTCTAGTTAGGGAAGTATACTTTTATTTTGTTCTTTTCAAGTTTTCTATAGTTTTTTGCTGTATACACAATACGTGTGTCTAAGCACACAATTGACATAAATAATAAATATGTCCCAAAGGTTATTTTCTGCCGAAGAGGCCTTGCGTTTTTTGCCTCTGACACAGACTCGTCGGATGGCGAGACTCTCTCTTATTTGTCAACTTCCTCATCCAGTGATGGAGGAGGGACCCCATAGGAGACGCCCCAGGACCACCACCACCGCAGTTGAAACCCCTGAGAGAAGTGACCCTGCAACAGTTGAAACCCCCAAGCCTAGTGACCCCACTGGACCCCCACACCAGACAATTACGAGCCCAAAAACCCTGAGTACATGGGTAGCCCAGGGGTAAAATATAATACGGCAGGGCTCAGTGAGATGGACTTTTCAAAATTCTTTTTCACGGATGAATTTATAGATTTTATGGTGTCCCAGACAAATTTATATGCCCAACAGTATATGACCTAGAACCCCACATCATTTTATGCTCAAACCCACAGGTGGACCCCTGTAGATGCAGCAGATTTGGGCAAGTTCTGCTCTTGAACATGGGGCTTCTGAAAAAGCCGTCCATTTAGACCTACTGGAGCACAGACCTGTTATACCGCACTACAATGTACCGCATGGCCATGTCCAGGATGTGTTATGAAGCAATACTTTGCTTCTTACATTATGATCATGAGCAGTGCCCACCCCGAGATGACCCCAGTTTTGACCGTTTGTATAAACGGAGACCCCTATTAGACCATTTCAGTCCCCGGTTTGCCCAAGCATACACCCCCGAGAAGTGTATTTCTATTGATGAGTCCCTGGTACATTTTAAAGGGAGGCTTCAATCCACCAGTACCTGCCGAGTAAGAGGGCAAGGTATGGCGTGAATATTTATAAGCTGTGCGAGAGTGCATCAGGGTATACCTACAAATTTAGGATATATGAAGGGAAGGACACCAGTATTCAGCCCCCAGAATGCCCCCCCTTACTGGGAATTAATGCAAAAATTGTTTGGGATTTGGTGCACCCACTGCTGGACCAGGGTTACCACCTCTACCTGGATAATTTTTATACCACCGTCCCACTCTTCAAGTGCATGCGGCACTACTAGTAGAAATCTGAGAGGCCTCCCTAAGACTCTGCTTGGGCAAACACTCAGAAGGGGTGAGAGCAGGGCACATTCTAGCAGCAACATATTGTTTGTCAAGGGCAAGGGAGATGTCCTTGTATTGACAACAATACATTGTCACACCAGTAACCATGTACCTCTACGAGGTACCAGTACAGAGACCCCCAAACCAGACTGCATCCTGGACTACAATAGGTACATGGGAGAGTTGGACTTGTCAGATCAAGTCCTGAAGCCCTACAGCACCATGCGGTGTGGTATAAGAAGCTGGCCGTGCACATCATACAGATGGCATTGTACAATGTGTACGTGCTACGTCGATGTACAGGCCAGAGTGGAACTTTCCTGGAATTTCAAGAGGTGGTTATCAAGAACCTAATCTTTAGGGACCAAGAACGGGGGGGACCCAGTACTTCTGGAAGCGAGGCCACACGCATCGTACCTCGGCAACACTTTCCAGGAGAAGTTCCCCAAACTGGCAAGAAGGGAAAAAGTCAAAAGAGGTGCAAAGTCTGCTATAAAAGGGGGATAAGGAAGGACACAGTATTTAAATGGGACACGTGTCCCGAAACACCAGGGCTCTGTATGAAAGTGTTTTAAAATGTATCATACATCCCTTGATTTTTAATCTACCCCAGTTTTACTTACCCTGATGTACTCCGCACAGTTTATCCCCCTCATCTTTCCCTTCTGAGCCCTGCTGTGTGCCCAGGCAATTGTTAATAGCCACAATTAGGCTATTGCCGTACCCGGGAGAACCCACATTACAGTTTAAGGGGTGTGTCTCCAGTGGCACGTGCCGGGCACAATATATCGAATACTGAAATGGGATATATGTATAGAAAATTGTAAATCTCACTCTGCACCATCTGCTGCGCATTATCTTTTACACAACACTTGTGGGGTCAAAATGCTCACTACACCTCTAGATGAATGCCTTATGGAGTGGTTTCAACTGTATTGATACCTCAGGGGCTTCTGCATACATGACTTGGCACCAAAAAAAAAACAGTAGGCCAAATGGTGGTCCTTCGCTTCTGAGCCCTGCCTTGTGCCCAGGCAGCTGTTAACAGCCACATGTAGGGTATTGCCATACCCGGGAGAACCCACATTACAGTTTATGGGGTGTATGTCTCCGGTGGCACATGCTGGGCACAAGCTGGGCACAATATATCGGACACTGAAATGGCATTTATGTATAGAAAATTGCAAATCTCACTCTGCACCATGTGCTGCGCATTATCTTTTTACACAATACCTGTGAGGTCAAAATGCTCACTACACCTCTAGATGAATGCCTTAAGGGGTTTGGTTTCCAAAATGGGGTCACTTCTGGTCGCTTTCCATTGCTTTGATGCCAGGGGGCTCTGCAAATGTGACTTGGCTCCAGAAAACTAATCCAGCAAAATCTGGACTCCAAAGAACACATAGCGCTCCTTTCCTTCTGAGCCCTCCCATGGGCCCAAACGGCAGTTTATCACCACAAATGGGGTATTGCCGCACTCAGGATAAATTGGGCAACAAAATGGGGTATTTTATTCCTTCTGAAAATAAGAAATTTTGAGGCAAAACTACATATTATTGGAATAAATTACATTTTGTTTAATTCACAGCCCAATTCAAAGTTCTGTGAAAAAACTGTGGGGTATAAATGGTCACAACGCCCTTGATTGAATTCCTTGAGGGGTGTAGTTTTCAAAACGGGGTCAGTTTTGGGGGATTTCTGCTATTTTGGCACACCAAGACCTCTTCAAACCTGGCATGGTGCCTTAAATATATTCTAATAAAAAACAGTGCATTTTGGGGCCTATTTTCTCCTTTGCTTCTGGGGCTTGTGTTTCAGTCCACTAGCACACCAGAGCCACATGTGGGACCTTTATAAAAACTGGAGAATCTGGCCAATACATATTTAGTGGTGTTTCTCTGGTAAAACCCTCTGTTTTACATAAAAAAATTGATTAAAATTGAATTTCTGCAAGAAAAATTACATTTGCAAATTTCACCGCCACTTTACTTCCTGTGAAACGCCTATAGGGTTAACCCGTTAGTGACCGGCCCATCGTGTTTTTACGTCGGTCACTAACGGGCCTTATTCCGATGCCATAGACTTTTTACGTCGCTGCATCGGAATAAGTAAACAAAGCAGGGAGCTGTCAAATCTCCCTGCTCTTGTCCCTGCTCTGCCGGGTGAGATCGATATTAGTATCGATCTCACACGTTTAACCCCTCAGATGCGGTGCTCAATAGCGAGCACCGCATCTGAGTGGTTTTGGAGAGAGGGAGGGAGCTCCCTCTCTCTCCCACCGACACCCGGCGATAAGATCGCCGAGTGTCTGTTTCTCCAATGGCAGCCGGGGGCCTAATAAAGGCCCCCAGGTCTGCATGTAATGAATGCCTGCTAGATCATGCCGGAGGCATGACCTAGCAGATGCCTGTCCGTTTTAAACGGACAGGCATAATACACTGCAATACAGAAGTATTGCAGTGTATTATAATAGCGATCGCAGAATCGCATATTAAAGTCCCCTAGTGGGACTAGTAAAAAAGTTTCATAAAGTTAATAACAAAAAAAATGTGAAAAAAAAATGAAAAACCCACTTTTTCCCCTTACAAACTGCTTTACTATTAAAAACCAAAATAAAGTAAAAAAGTTACACATATTTGGTATCGCCGCGTCCGTAACGACCCCGACTATAAAGCTATTACATTACTTAACCCGCACAGTGAACGCCGTAAAAAATTAAATAAAAAACGACAGAAAAATTGCTGTTTTCTGTTAATCCTGACATTAAAAAAATGTGATTAAAAAGTGATCAAAAAGTCGCATCTACTCCAAAATGGTACCAATAAAAACTACAAGTCGTCCCGCAAAAATAAAGCCCTCATACAACTGCATCGGCGAAAAAATAAAAACGTTACGGCTCTTCAAAAATGGAGACACAAAAACAAATAATTTTGAAAAAGAAGCGTTTTTACTGTGTAAAAGTAGTAAAAAATACAAAAACTATACAAATTTGGTATCGTTGCAATCATAACAACCCGCTGAATAAAGTTATTGTGTTATTTATACCACACGGTAAACGGCGTAGATTTAGGACTCAAAAAAGAGTGGCAAAATTTCTGATTTTTTACTATTCCCCCCCCCCCAATAAAAAGTTAATAGAAGTTAATCAATAAATAATATGTACCTCAAAATGGTGCTATTAAAAAATACAACTTGTCCCACAAAAAACAAGACCTTATATAGCTATGTCGACGCAAAAATAAAAAAGTTATAGCTCTTGGAATGCGACGATTGAAAAACGTAAAAAATAGCTTGGTCATTAAGGTCTAAAATAGGCTCGTCATTAAGGGGTTAAGAAACATTTTAAATGCTGTTTTGATTACTTTGAGGAGTCTAGTTTTTAAAATAGGGTGTTTTATGGGGGTTTATAATACATAGGCCCCACAAAGCCACCTCAGAACTGA
The DNA here is from genome assembly GCF_050947455.1 of Rhinoderma darwinii. Lineage (NCBI taxonomy): Eukaryota > Metazoa > Chordata > Amphibia > Anura > Rhinodermatidae > Rhinoderma > Rhinoderma darwinii. The sequence continues at coordinate 120,935,109 of NC_134688.1, read as the reverse complement.
ACTGGTAGCTAAAAAAAAAGTTTTTTTAAATTTTCTTGAAAATATGAGAAATTGCTGTTTATGTTATAAGCCTTGTAACGTCCGAGAAAAAGAAAATAATGTTCAAAAAATGATGCCAATGTAAAGTAGACATATGGGAAATGTTAGTGTTAGAACCCTCTGCCTTACAAGCAGATACATTTAAATAAAAAAATATGCAAATTTTTAAAAATGAGCACTAAATTTTGCTATTTTTCACAAATAAACACACAATGTAGCGACCAAATTTTACCGCTAACATAAAGCCCAATTTGTCACGAGAAAACATTCCCAGAATTGCTTGGATAGGTCAAAGCATTCCGAAGTTATTACCACATAAAGTGCAAATTGTCAGATTTGAAAAATGGGCTCTGAGCTTTAGGCCTCATTTACACGAGCGTAATATACGCGCGTGCGACGTGCGTGCTTTTCACGCGTGTCGTACGCACCTATATTACTATATGGGGCAGTTTAGACGATGCGTGAATTTTGCGCAGCGTGAGTGCGTTGCGTAAAACTTACGACATGTTCTATAATCGTGCGTTTTTCGCGCATCACGCACCCATTGAAGTCAATGGGTGCGTGAAAACCACGCATGCCGCACGGAAGCACTTCCGTGCGAACTGCGTGATTCGCGCAAGAGCTGTCAAAAGGATGAATGTAAACAGAAAAGCACCACGTGCTTTTCTGTTTCCAAACATCCAAACGGAGTGTCAAATTAGAGATGAGCGCACCGAACTTCACCGGGTTCGGCCGAACTCGTTTTGACCGAACCCGGCAAAAAATGTTCTGGTACGCGACGGCAGGAGACAGTCACTGTCCACGGTGCTGAAAGAGTTAAACTGGTTCAGCACCATGGACAGTGACTTCCGATCACAATATACATGAACGTGTAAAAAAAAAAGAAGTTCTGACTTACCGAGAACTCCCGGCTTCTTCCTCCAGTCTGACCTCCCGGGATGACAATTCAGTCCAAGTGACAGCTGCAGCCAAGCACAGGCCAAGCACAGCCTGCAGCCAATCACAGGCTGCAGCGGTCTCATGGACTGCCGCGTCATCCTGGGAGGTGGGGCCGGATGACAAGAGAGGGACGCGTCACCAAGGCAACGGCCGGGAGACCGGACTGGAGGAAGCAGGAAGTTCATGGTAAGTATGAACGTCTTTTTTGGATTCACAGGTTGGTGTATATTGTGATCGGAACTCACTGTCGAGGGTGCTGAAAGAGTTACTGCCGATCAGTTAGCTCTTTCAGCACCTTGGACAGTGACGGGCGTCGACTAGCCTCATCTCTATGATGGCGGATGCGCGAAAATCACGCAGCCGCGCATCATACACGGATGACACACGGAGCTGTCAAATGCCTTTTGCGCGCGCAAAACGCACACGCTCGTGTAAATCAGGCCTTAAAGAGGCTCTGTCACCACATTATAAGTGCCCGGTCTCCTACAAAAGGAGATCGGAGCTATAATGTAGGTGACAGCAGTGCTTTTTATTTAAAAAAAACTATCTATTTTCACCACTTTATTAGCGGTTTTAGATTTATGCTAATGAGTGTCTTAATGCCCAAGTGGGCGTGTTTTTACTTTAGACCAAGTGGGCGTTGTACAGGGGAGTACATGACGCTGACCAATCAGCATCATGCACTCCTCTCCATTCATTTAGGCAGCGCATAGGGATCCTTTTAGATCACCATGTGCTGTCTTATACTAACACATTAACAATACTGAAGTGTTTAGACCATGAATAGACATTCCACGGGATGTCTATTCACAATCTCTGCACTTCGTTAATGTGTCTTTGGTAGTTACAGCAGAGCAAGCGTAATCTCGTTGTAACCTGTCATTTACAGCTTAAATAACAATTAAATAAAAAGCATTGCTGTCACCTACATTATAGCGCCCATCTTATGTATGAGATAGGGCACTTATAATGTGGTGACAGAGCCTCTTTAAGGCCCAAACTAGGCTGCGTCCTTAACCCCTTAGTGACCACCAATACGCCTTTTCACGTGAGTCACTAAGGGGCCTTAGGCTAGGCTGACGCCTTTTCACGTGAGCCTAGTCTAAGTCCTGCACGGGTCTCCCGTGCAGGCTGGAGCCGGGGCTCAGCTGTCTGATGACAGCTGAGCTCCTGCTCCAACGCCCGTGATCGAAGTTTACTTCGATCGCGGCCGTTTAACCCGTTAAAT